>NC_064859.1:13681459-13738959 GCF_024139225.1 Suncus etruscus
CAGAAAGTGATTTTTAAAGATATGTTCACTTGTGAAGTGCACAAGTGGGTTCCAATTCAGAGAAGAAAAAATTTTCATTATTAGGACTTTCCCTTCACATACAAATAGAAGTTTATAGTTTCTTGAACTTCACAAAGTTCATCTGAATCCTAGTCGCAGGCTTCTCTTCATGATTTGAGCATTGGCAATCAAAAGCTAGTCTGAATTTTTTTTTTTTTTTTTTTTTTTGGTTTTTGAGCCACACCCATTTGACGCTCAGGGGTTACTCCTGGCTATGCGCTCAGAAGTCGCTCCTAGCTTGGGGGACCATATGGGACGCCGGGGGATCGAACCGCGGTCCATCCTAGGCTAGCGCAGGCAAGGCAGGCACCTTACCTCCAGCGCCACCGCCCGGCCCCTAGTCTGAATTTTTAACCTTTGATTTTGATGATTTGTTTCTAAGGTATTTCAAGAGTCACTAGTTGTTTACCCAGAAGAAACAATTTTTTTTTGTTTTGTTTTTTTGTTTTTGGGCTACACACAGTGATGCTCAGGGGTTACTCCTGATTCTGCTCTCAGAAATCGCTCCTGGCTCAGGGGACCATATGGGATGCTGGGGGATCAAACCACGGTTCATCCTGGGTCAGGCACATGCAAGGCAAATGCCCTACCACTGCACTATTGCTCCAGCTCTAGTAACAATGACTTTATGACTTCTTACCTCTTAAAGTAGCAAGGTCTCTAGTTTTCATCTGGGCCATTTCTAGGATGATTTATTGAAAGCAAAGAGCCAATAGAGTGGCCTTGTTAAGTGCTTTGCTGTGGGTTCTCTTCTTAAAAATGCAACATATTCTGTTTGTGACTGAAACCCAACTATAATCATGTTTGTAATCATGGTGCTTAAATAAAAAATTAAAAAAAATGCAACATAGCCTTTTCCTCACTCCTGATTATACGAATAATACCCTCTGTTTTTTTTTTTTAATTTTTTTTAAATTGATATGCTGAACTCATACTGGTCTTGACCAAGCTACGCCTGCCCTTTTGAGACTTTTGCACCTCTGTTGCCCTTTGCTGGGACTTTTCTTCATTCAGTTTCTTCCTATTCTTTGCCTTCAACTTCCCTCAGGTCTGGCTCACCCTGACTTTCCTGCTTCAAACATTGTGTGATTTTCTTGTTTCTGCTTTATTTTTTCTTAGCTCTTAACACCTTTAAATTTCCCATCCAGGGGCCGGGCGGTGGCGCTAAAGGTAAGGTGCGCCTGCCTTGCTTGCGCTAGCCTTGGACAGACCGCGGTTCGATCCCCCGGTGTCCCATATGGTCCCCCAAGCCAGGAGCAACTTCTGAGCACATAGCCAGGAGTAACCCCTGAGCGTTACCGGGTGTGGCCCAAAAACCAAAAAAAAAAAAAAAAAAAAAAAAAAAAAAAAAATTTCCCATCCAGGTATTTTCTCAAAGACAGAGATTTTTCATATATAAAAACAAATCTATGTATTTTTTTTTAAAATAAAATCATCGGTACAATTCCTGTGGCTCAAAACAGGCGTACCACACAGAAACTCAAATATTCATTAAAGGAAACAGTAACTGATCTTGGGTCACTCTGATCTTTAAGGAAAACCCAGTTTCAGCCAGAATAATCCTCAGTAAGAAGCAAAGAATTGTACATAATTCCTTTCACTTGTAAAATTAAATAATTTAAAATATTTTTCTCCCTCCAGATTCAGCGCAACAAGAACAAGTGGAAATTCTATTTGAAAGATGGTGTCATGAGTTTTGGAGGAAGAGACTATGTGTTTTCAAAAGCCATTGGTGATGCCGAATGGTGAAGTTCATGTGCTCAATATAGCATAAACAGCAACGGGACTGACTATATTGTTTATATTGTGAAGCATTTTTATATAAATACAGTCCAGCACAGAGTAAAACAAATGTTTAGTTCACTATATGAAATTTAATAAAATGATATTAGATGTAGATCCTTATATATACAATTTCATTACTTTTACAAATAAAGGGTTTGTTTTATTTACTTTAAATCCTCATTATCTACACAAACTATCAGATATATCTAAAGCAACATCTCATTTCTTTACTATTGAAATAAAATTCATATCAAACCCTACTTTTCCTTCTTGAAAAAGTTAGTTCCATTTGTTAGATTTGGGCAGAGTCCTCACACGTTGCCCCCAAAGGATGCTGTATCAACCTCAAAGGAATGTTTAAGAAACAGTATTTAAGAAGGTTCTATGGGTTTTCAGTCTACAAGTGGTGCCAGCAATATGCTGATTTTGCCAGTCCAAAGGGCCCCTTGATAAGGAGACCTCTGCTGAGTTTCTATAGAGTCTACTTGGGCACTGAAAGGTTTACTGAGACCCAGATCTGGGCTTTTTTTTTTTTTTTTTGGTTTTTGGGCCACACCCAGTGGTGCTCCTGGCTGTCTGCTCAGAAATAGCTCCTGGCAGGCCCGGAGAGATAGCACAGCGGTGTTTGCTTTTTAAGCAGCCGATCCAGGACCAAAGGTGGTTGGTTCGAATCCCCATGTCCCATATGGTCCCCAGTGCCTGCCAGAAAATATTTCTGAGCAGACAGCCAGGAGTAACCCCTGAGCACTGCCAGATGTGGCCCAAAAACAAAAACAAAACAAAACAAAAAAGAAATAGCTTCTGGCAGGCACAGGGAACCATATGGGACACGGGGATTCGAACCAACCACCTTAGGTCCTAGATCGGCTGCTTGCAAGGCAAACGCCGTTGTGCTATCTCTCTGGGTCCAGATCTGGGCTTTTTTTTTTTTTTTCATGTGGCCAAACTGTTTTTCATGTATGTCATGGTGACTACTCCCTTACTATTATTTACTTATTTACTGTTATCCCTTACTTACTCTTACTGTTATTTCTCCCCTCACTGAAAGCCCCTTTTGCAAACTTTCCTTATCAAAGACATTAGGGAAGTTCAAAAAAATAAAACTCAAGTAGCTCTCCTGTGAAAATCAGAATAGATAAATTTATATTCAATTGAATAATTCCATAAAACTCTCTTCTGTTATAGATGCAGGATTCCTCAAAGGAACATTCCTGAGGCTGGAGTGATAACACAGGGGTAGGGCATTTGCCTTGCATGTGAACAATCTGGAACAGACCCAGGTTAGATCCTTGGCATCCCATATGGTCCTGAGAGCCATCTGAAATCACCAGGAATGATTTCAGAGTACAGAGCCAGGAGTAACCTCTGAGCACCAGGGTGTAGGCCAAAAACAAAGAAAAGGAACATTTCTCATATAAATGTTTATGGTTTATGGCTTCTAGAACTAGAACCCAAGATTTGGGTTCTTTCTTTCTTTCTTTTTTTTTTTTTCTCTTTCTTTTTTTGTTTCAAGCAGAAGGCCATATTAGAATGAAAGTGTGATGAAGGCTCCCAAAGAATTAGATACCAGAGTCTAACTAGGGGCAGGGAGATCCTTTCTAAAGACAATCCAATGTGAATATCTTAAAATTTCCCCATATGAACTACCTAAAAAACCTACGTTTTAAAAACCTGAATAAAGGACCGGAAAAGCAATTTAGGAGTGGGGTAGTTAGACACTTACTTACCTTTCACATGGCCAGCCCTGTTGTGAATTCCTTGCACCTTAAAGATTTCCCCCTGAGCACTGCCAGGAATGATCCCTGAGCATTATGCCAGGATTGTCTTTAACACCTCCCGGTGTGACCTCAAAGCTAAAAAATAATGAACTATAATGATAGTACAGCCAATAGGGCATTTGCTTTGCATATGGCTAATCTGGGTTCAATCTCTGGCATCCCATATGGTCCCCAGAGCCTGCCAGAAGTGATTTCTGAGTGCAGAGCATGGAGTAATACCTGACTGCTGACAGATGTGACCCAAAATGAAACAAAACAAAAAAACAACTCCCCTAAAAGCCCCTAAAATAAAATGAAATAAAGTAAAATAAAGATCTGGATTTGTGGCCAGAAGGCAGTGATGGGTTATAGTGATAAAATTCAATGAAATGATTGCATTGCCTAGAATACTACACCCACCCAGACTCACTTTCAGGTTTGAAGGAAGTATACATAGCTTCACAGTAAACAGTAGCTCAGAAACTTTATAGACTCAAAATCAACCTTAAAAGAAAAACTGAAAGGTCTACTTTAAGACAAGACAAATGAACAGACACACCAAACTTCTACACAAATATGACATTAAATCCCATGACAATTATCTCTCTCAATGTCAATAGACTAAATGCACCAATTAAGACACAGAGTGGCAAAATGGATCAAAAATATGAATCCAACATTCTACTGCCTTCAAGAAATGCATCTGAATAGTCAGAACAATTGGAGTCAAAATCAAAGATTGGAGGAGAATCATCCAAGCAAACAACTCCTTTAAAAAAGCTGGAGTGGCCATATTAATAATATCAGATGACACAAACTTTATCAGAAAATTTATAAGGGACAAAGATGGACATTTCATACTAATCAAGGGATATGTACAACAGGAAGAAATCATACTCCTAAACATATATGTACCCACAGCAAAATATTAATACAATTATTGACAAATATGAAAGAAAACATCAATAGCAATACAATATTAGTGGGAGACTTCAACACTACCTTGCTGAGGTCTTGATAGGTCAATCAGGTTGAAACCCAACAAAAGTATACTAGCTTTGAAAAGAGAAATAGAAGAAAGTGGACTAGTATATATATGGCTCTCCACCCCCAGAAAACTGGATACATATTCTTCTCCAATGCACATGGGTCATTTCCCAGGATAGACCACATGCTGGTTCATAAAACATATCTCCATAAAATCAAGAGGATAGAAATTGTGCAGACTACCTTCTCAGATCACAAGGCACTAAAATTAGAAGTGGACTACAAAGGGTCACAGAGAAAAACTTCAACACCTGGATATTAAATAGCACACTGCTGAGCAACTACTGGGTCAGAGATGAAATCAAAGAGGAAAATCAAAACTTTTCTGGAAACAAATGACAATGAAGACACAAACTATCAGAATTTATTGGACACAGAAAAAGTGGTACTAAGAGGAAAATTTAATTTATAGCTTTGCAAGCACACATCAGAAAGGTAGAAGGGGCCTACATAAATAGTTTAATGACACAGATTTTAAAATTAGAAAATGATCAACAAAAGGAGCCAAAAATAGGTAGGCAGAAGGAAATAATAAAGCTTAGAGAAGAAATCAATGAAATGGAAATAAAAAAAAATTCAAAAGATTAATGACAGCAAATGTTGGTTCTTTGAAAAAATAAAGATTGACAACACCCTAGCAAAACTCACAAAGTAACACAGAGAAAAAATAAAGTGCAATAGAAATGAAAAGGGTGAGATCATTACAGATACTGCAGAGATTCAAAAGTAATCAGAGAATACTTTGAGAAACTCTATGCCACAAAACATGAGAACCTGGAAGAAATGGATAAATTCTTGGACTCTCATAATCTTCCACAATTAAACCAGGATGAGCTAGCATTTCTAAACAGAACCATCACTACTGAGAAATTAAAATGGTAATCAAAAGTCTTCCCAAAAACAAAAGCCCAGGCCCAGGTGGATTCACTAATGAATTCTTTCTAATGTTTCAAGCAGAACTACTACCAATCCCAGTAGTGCTCAGGGGTTACTCCTGGCTTTGTGCTCAGAAATCACTCCTGGCAGGCTCAGGGGACCATATAAGATACTGGGTATTGAATCTGGGTCAGCTGCATGCAAGGCAAATGCCCTGCCTACTGTGCTATATTGTTCAGCCCTTCTACTGTGAATTTCTAAATCACATATTGCTTCAGAGATATTTTGGGGGGAGGGTTGTCAAGGAATGATGCTGAACTTGACACTTAAAACTATTCCCACCCCATGGGATGGGAATAGAGTAAACTGCATGTCTTACCTCTTGTATTTTCTTTCTGGTCCACAGTTTCTGTGATTTTTTAAAATGTCATATTAAAAACACAATGATAATGTTCCTCTTTATATGGTTTATATATCAATACATATTTAATTTTATAATTAGAGAAAAATGTCCTAGCTCCTTCATTCTTTTGTGCTTTCAAATGAAATGCAAAAACAAGGAACTGTATGTAGTTTGGCTTCAAAATTAAGTCACATCTCATAATACTTATATATTCCAATAATGTTTCTTTTTTGAGAGAATGAAATTCCCCCAAATTATTTTGGACCTGGTACCCTTTTTATTATCCTCAATGATACATACTAAATATTGAAATATGTAAACAAGTATATCTCAACTAAGCCTGTTGGCCCCTAGGATGTTCCCCAAAATCACCTAAATGGGGCGTAAGACTAGGCAGATTGGGGGGAAACAGGTTGGAAGGCAACAGTTCTTGAGAAGCGGATCTCAATGAGTTGCTAAGTTTTTGGACCAGGAACTGTACAGAGAAGATATTTTAATGATTGGTATATAATGGTGTATTTAAGCACATTAATGAAATGAACATTTCAGAAAGTCTTGCTTGTCTTCATTACACGAAGCAACAACCTTTCAGATTTTCTATGTGATTCTCTTCTGTTTTATTAAAGAAATTGATGGCATTGGATACATTAAATTGATCTTGCAAAATACTGATAATTAAAAAATTCTTTTTAGCCATGTGCTACAAGTAAGGGTCAGACCATGAGACCAATATTTATTTATATTAAATAAGAAAATCATACCTTACATTCTGTTAAATCAGTAGTTTATCCATTATTGGCTTTGATCTGGGATTATGTTCACTCTCAGGAACTTAAAAAATCATGTCCAAGCCAAGTACTTTTCCTGCTTATTATAACATAACATAAAGTAGGCTCAAGTTCTAATACAATAGAAGGCCAGATGTTCTCCTACCTATACCCTTTCCCAGGTGGAAAGAACATTTCTATTTTATAGGCTACAGTGTGTTGTGTTAATGAAGTCTGTGAAGGTAACATATCTTCGGTGTCCTCATTTTAACTTTCTCTTGCATATATTTTATGCCGCTTTCCTATGTACTTTCCATCTCTACTTACATACTAAGAATATTTTTTCAAGTTTATGCAATTTCTAAAGGGATAGTTCAGCAAATTTTGCCTAGAGCAATTTTTAACCCATTTTTATTGAATTTGCTATACTGTGTGTAAAAATAATCTTTAAAGCTCAAACTCCACAGGACAATGATGAGACTCTGACCTAGACGGTCATTTCCAGTTATTTAAGCAGTGTAGAAAAACTAACTTAAGGATGAATTTTGATAGTTAATTGGGTGGTGAACAGGGGAATTTGGTAGGAAAGTTTCTTTTGCAACATGTTAATATTTTAATGAACTGCTGTTATTCACATAAATTCCCATTATGCTTAGTGGAAAAGTGTGATTTTTTAAGTGGGAAGCTAATATATATATACATATATATACATTATATATATAATATATATATTTAGGTTTGTTTTTAGGCTATGCCTGGCAATGCCAGGTATTACTCTGGTTCTGCACTCTGGGATCACTCCTGGCAGTCTCAGGGGACCATATATGGTGCCAGCGATCAAATCTGGGTTGGCTGCTTGCAAGACAAATGGTCTATGTATTACACTGTCATTCTGGCCCCAGAAAAGGCAAATTTTAAAATGAAAAAAACTTGGTAATAACTCTAGGAAGAAACTCATTATTAACAAAAATCATTGCACATTTTAAAGACAATCTTTGCAGTTGTTAACATTATTTAATTCAATTTAATGACAAAAAGGTCTTAACATGTATATTTAACACAATCACATGGCTATTTAATAATATATATATATATATATATGTCACTAAAACAAATTTTATGAGTTTTCCAGAAAGAGAATCTGGAGTAAATACGAGTAAGTAGTTACAGTAGAAATTCTGGAAATGTGAAACACTTTAGATACCAGATACTCTAGAAAGTTTATAATCTCTTAGAATCACTTTCACAATAATCAAAAGACTTGAAAGTGTATAAATGTATATAGTAGGTTAATTATGCATATTCACTTATTTAATAAAACTAAGAAGAGCTAAAATCTGGAAATAGCCCAAATATCTATACAAGAATAGGAAATAATTCTATTACTACATTGGAATACTACTCAGCAATGAATTGGAACAAGCTACTGATTCAAGCAACAGCAGATGAATAGCAAAACCTTGCATCCAATAAGCCCAATAGCAGAGTTTATGCTACATTATTATATCACAGAAAGTTCTAGAACAGATGAAATTACTCTGTGGGGTTGGAGGGTCAGAATTGGTGTTATTTCTGGGGAGTGGAATAAAAGGATTCACTAGGAAGATTCATAGGAAGGAGTGGTTAGAAGAGTGGTCATTCTGGAGGCGATAATATTCTGTATTTTAATAGAGATTCTGAATCATGCAGATGCATTTCTCCAGAATTCACTCAATGATATGTGGAGGGTTTGTTCATTTCATTACAAGTAAATGTTGTTAGTATGGAAGGTAATAGAACACAGTGTTTAAGATATTGGGATCCTGAATCAAATCATTGAGTGATTCCAATTTGTTGAAACTTACACTGGCTTTGAGACCTGGCACTTGAAATACATTTTCTTTTTCTTTTTTTTTTTTTTTTTTTGAAAAAAAATTTTTTTATTTTGATCATAGTGGCATACATATTGTTGACAATAATACTTTAGGTACATATTTACATAAAATCAGGGGGGATTCCCATCGCCAAATTGTCCTCCCTACACCTCCGTTTCTGTCCTACCTCCCATTTCCTTTTCCCTCACCCCAGGGCGGCTAGAATATGTGGTCCCCTCTGTATCCAACCCACTACTTAGTAGTCTTGCACCTGTTTGGTCTTGATGCCTCCCTTATTTCCCCCTCTAACTGGAGGCAGGACTAGTTAGTTCAAGTTGCGTGGTTTTGTTTGAAAAAAAAAAAAAGAAAAATAATAAACTGGGGTAAGAATCTAATACCCCGAAAATGGGCGGAGTCCTTCTAAAGGCTCTCATCATCAATTTGGGAGATGGAGAAAAAGAAGGTGAAACACTCCACTAGTACCAAAAGAAGTATCAAATATCCAGTGAGGGCTCCAGCTATATCGATAAGCACCTCAAAGAACAGACAAAACAAACAAACCAACAACAACAACAACAAAAAAAAAACAAAAAAAACACAAAAAACTAAAACAAACAAACAAAAATCACGCCATGGTCTTGAATTAAGAAACATGGTATAGCACATAACGAAAGAGAAGAAAGGAAGAAAGAAAAAAAATATAATTGGGGACATTTTCTTTCACTATATAATGTGTCTGAATTATGGCATTCTATTAAGATTAAATAGATAAGATTACATATACTTGCCAATATGTTTGACATAATATTTCAATAAAATGTATTTTTGTTACAAATTATTCACAGTAATATTTTAGGCACATAGTGACATTGAATCAGGGCCATTCCCACCACCAATGTTGTCCTCCCTCCATCCCTGTTCCCAGCATGCATCCCATATCCCCCTCCTTTGCCCCCCGGGGTGCTAGTATAAGTGGTCCTCTCTATTTCTAGCTTGTTGCAGATTGTGTATCGATTCTGTTGTCATTGGCTTTGAATTTGGTACTTAAGTCTGATTTTTTATTTCCACTCAATGTTCATACGACTGTTTGGTCTTGGTACCCTCCATTATTTCCCCCTCAATTTGAGAGGTGGAACAAGATGGTTCAAGTTATGTGGTTCTGTTTAAAGGAAAGAAAAAAGAAACAGGGGCCCGGAGAGATAGCACAGCGGCGTTTGCCTTGCAAGCAGCCGATCCAGGACCAACGGTGGTTAGTTCGAATCCCGGTGTCCCATATGGTCCCCCGTGCTGCCAGGAGCTATTTCTGAGCAGCCAGCCAGGAGTAACCCCTGAGCACTGCCGGGTGTGGCCGACCCCCCCACCCCCCCAAAAAAGAAAAAAGAAACAACGGGGCAAAAATCAAACAAGAAGGGCTGGAGAGATAGCATAAAGGTGAGGCGTTTGCCTTACATGCAGAAGGATGGTGGTTTGAATCCCGGCATCCCATATGGTCCTCCGAGCCTACCAGGAGTGATTTCTGAGTGTAGGGCCAGGAGTAACCCCTGAGCGCTGCCGGGTGTGACCCCAAACCAAACCAAACCAAACCAAACCAAACCAAACCAAACCAAACCAAACCAAACCTAACCAAACCAAAACAAAACAAAACAAAATAAAACAAGAACAAAATGGGAGGAGTCCTTCTAGAGGCTATAAATATCTATTTAAGAGAAGAAAGGGAAAAAGGAAGAAAAACATTACAACACACACACACACAAAATCAAACAAAACCCCCCCAAAAGCACCCCAGCAATAAAGACAACAACCAAACAATAACCACAGTTTCAAAATTAAAACAAAATAGAGCACACCCACACATAAACAAACAACAACAATAATGACTAAAAATAAAAGTTAATTTGTGCTTTTTTTTTTCCTTGCATAGGCACAGTAAATATTGGGGAGATTAGAAAGAGAATTCCCTTGGCCTAAGAGATACAGGATTTTTTTCACCCTGGAATTATACTGTCATGGGAATAACTCTAGGCTCCGTACATGTTCTTTTATTCTCCCCTAGATCCTTTTGTGGTGTCTGAAAACTTTCTGCTCCATCATGGATCAGGCCTCTGTAACTAGAGATCTTGGTATTTGCACAGGTCATAGGATGGAGCCTAGAATGGAGTCTTGCTTTATGGTTCTAGAAGTTCTGTTCCATCACTGTTGTTTTAATCAGTCTTCTGTAGTTGGTGGACTTGGTTTTTACACCTATCCTAGGACAAAGCCTAGGATAGAGTCTTTCAATATGTTTCCAGTAGTTCTGCTCAGTTATTTCAATCAAACCTCTGGAACTGGAGATCTTGGTTGTTGTACAGATCGTAGGCCAAAGCCTAGACTAGGTCTTTTTTACTGGTCCCAGGACACAATCTGCATAGTCATGGTTGTCACAAGTCAGTCTTCTGTAGTTAGTGATCTTGGCTTTTGCACAGATCAAAGGATGACGTGTCTTCTGATTTCATCTTATCATTAGGTGATATATCAACTTGTTGCCATTTCCTCATTGTCAGAATAAAATATATCTTTAAAAGTCAAAGGAGCATATAAATAAAATCCCTTAAAATGAAATTAAATTTGCAATTTTATACAAATTGTACTGTAATTTCATTGAAAGCTAAGAGTTCCGATAAATAAGAATACTTTCTAGCAAATCTAGATAATTTTTCCTCTACTTTCTTAGGATGTAAATGATAAAAGTAAAATTTAAAAAAATACTTAAATATTTTTTACTTAAAAAGATAAAGCCCTGAAAATATTTTTCCCTTATACATTTTATACCTTTTAGGAATAATATATTATATAATAATACTATAATATATAATAATATATATTTTTTGTTATTTTGTTTTGTTTTGTATTTGGGCCACACCTGGCAGCGCTCAGGGGTTACTGCTGGCTCTGTGCTCAGAAAGCGTCCTGGTTCCATGTTCAGGGATCACTACTGGTGGGCTTGATAAGCCATGAAATGATGGGGATCAAATCCCAGGTCATATGGAAGGCAAGTGCCCTCCCTGCTATACTATCACATCAGTCCCTTAAACTTAATTTAATTTAGCAGCATGTTTCCAGTAGATATCTGATTTGACTGTGTATCACTAGAGTGTTTTTCTCAAACAAGTAGAGGAATAGGACCAAGTTCTTTAACACATCAAACATAGAATGATATTTAGTCAATGAAAATTACAGAGGAAATGACAGACATGAAAAACAATCCCACCTAATCTTATATGGAAGTGGGTGGTGGTAGTGGTAAAACCCAAGAATTGCTCAGGGGACCCCAGAACTCCTCCCTGAACTTTTCAAGCACCTAGGTCAGAAGTTCAATTTAAACTCGAAGGATATGATGCCAGGGATTAATGGGCCCTTATTTGGGGGTCTCCAGAGCTACTGTTGGAGATGTGGGGGGTGATCATGTGGTTATCAGAGACTGAGGCCCAGTCTCAAGTGAGCAAAACCAGTGCGCTCAAGTGTTTCACATCACCTTTTCACATCACTTCTAAAATATTAAATTTAGCACAAAAGTTGCTCTAGTCAAAACTGATTAAAGAAAAAACACAACAACTTCAAAACAATCCACTTTTGTATTTTATGTCATGTAACAGCAACAAATCATTTGTAGACTGGCAGTCATTATGGACCACCTTGTGAGCTAGCTAGGCATCTCTTTAACCAACCTAAGAATAAATAAGTTTATAAAACAAACTCTACATTAAAAACTGAATTTTCTCATAGGCTAGTTCAACCCAATGGCATGGCAACTGACATAAGAATTAACATTGTGGACAGGAAGTCTTGTTTGTGGCATCTTTGTCTTGACATGGAAAGGTAGACAACTTCAGGGTAGATGAGGAGACTTGTTTGATCCAGGGAAACCATTTGGGCAGCTTGAGGTAAAAGCTGCCAACTCCTTTCGTCTGTAAAGTTCAGCCCGGCCTTTAAGGCAGCCCAGTTTGCTCAGCAACATAAAGAAATCCCTTCGAAATGCCTTTGTGAAAATCACATAGAGAAACGGATTGGCACAAGAGTTGACAGGATAAAAAAGAACCAGTAGAACTTTTGAGTTGGTCACCGTGATAAGAGGCACTTTGAAAGCTGCAGAGATGGCAAAGAAGGAGATGGGTGCCATGCAGGTGAAGTCGGTGAAGATGAGGATGGCCATTTTCTTAGCAATCTTTGTGTCTTTGCTGGTAGTCATCAGCTCTGGATGTTGAACTGCGAAATAAATTTTCATGTAGCAAACGCAAACAACAAAGAAGGCTGCCACATTGAATATGAGGATAGTTAATATGTACACTTGGGAGACAGTAGTTTCCACTTCCATGGGGAGGCAAATGCTGACTTTCATGTAGTTGCTGATACCCACTAGTGGCAACATGGCAATCAGAGCCGAGAAGATCCATCCTCCAAGCATAATCGGAATGGCGTGTCTTAAGCGCAGTTTTTGGTCAGATCGAATAGCATATGTAATAGTGTGCCACCTCTCCAGTGTGATGACCGTGAGGGTGTAGACAGAAAGTTCGCTGGCAAACACTGTGAAAAAGCCAGCAGCAGTACAACCACTTCCAGTTTGCCAGTCGATGGCATGGTTATAATACTGGCCTTTGGTTCTGGAATCCACCGAGGCAATGAGGAGCAGGTAGAGCCCCATGCAGAAGTCAGCAAAGGAGAGATTGCACATAAGGAAACGGGTCACAGTCAGTTTGTAATGACTGGTCAGGAGTACCAAGAGGACGGTCATATTTCCCAACAGGGCTAAGATGTTAATCAGCCAGATGAGGACACGAAGGAAGTCATAGCCCATGATGTCTTCACAGGGATTGAAGGCGTCGGGTTCAGGGGCACATCGCAGTGTCTTTGGTGAGCAGAATCCATAGTCATAGTCCCAGCCAGTCAGCTCACTCTCAGCAAAGATGGCAGAGTAACTGCAAAAGGGATATTTAAAGTCAATGCAAACTTAGAGAGTCCCAATGACTCTGCATGTCCTGGTTCAAGTAAGAATCAAAACCTGAATGTGTCTTATTTAATCCTAAGGACACAGCCACAATAGCCTCATTTTTATACTTCATTGTCAGTATTTTGAAAGCTCTAATTGATGCAGGAGTTCCTTAAAGGGGGACAGAACATCCTCTCTCATTTTCTCTCATTCTCTATCTCTCTCATTCTCTCACAGTCACACACTATTATATATGCTTTGTACATCCTCTCTCATTTTCTCTCATTCTCTATCTCTCTCATTCTCTCACAGTCACACACTATTATATATGCTTTGTTCATATGTATTAGTAAAAATTGCTTCCATAGATGATTATCTTTGGAAAACAGATTTAGAGTCAACATATGCTTGCTAAGTCTAAGAGAGTCCTTCTGGGCATTTTCTTAGCTATTTAGCCACCAACCAAAGTGCTATCAAACTGTTTGTGGTAAAACACAAAGAGGGGTGTAAGGCTGGAATTGTTGAAAAGGCATGAGATACTGGCAGACTTGTTTACATATTAAATCCCCTAATCAAATTACCCAGTTGAGAAACAGAAAACAGGAATAGATGAGTAGAAACCTAGAAACAGATGAAGACTGTATTGTGGACAATAAAAAAACATGGTTCCAATCGACACATTTTAGGGGTATGAGTAGAATTCCAAAAATGCATCAAGATAGACTCTCTGCCTGGTTAAAAAACGGTTTCATGTATGCCAGTTTCTTCCTCCCAGTCCCACTGCCTCACTGCTACTTAAATCCAAGTTTACATCCTCTCTTATGGGTCAATTAGTTTTCTTCTTGGCAAACATGCTCCATTCTTGTTCCATTTCTTTTTTTTTTTTCATGGATAGTCGTTTTTCAAAAACTTTTGAATTAGAACATACTTTTAGGTCTCATCAGATAGGAAATGAGCTCCATTTCCTTGTGATGTCTTCTAAGGTCTTCATTATATGTGTGGTCTCCCTTTTCTGTCAAAACTCTAAAAAGCAGCCGTGAAGTGCTTCATAATCCAGAGGGCTTTGGAGAGTCTGGGTTGGCGTTCCTATGGTCTGCAAATCTGGGAGAGTTACTTACTACTCAAGTTTCTATTTGTCAGATAATTCTGTCTCCTTCGTGAGGGTTGTCCAACATATTAAATGCATGAACACAAGTCTAATGTTTTCAATAATGCTTGACCTTGGAAATGCTCAAGGTGTGTTTGGGATTCACATAATTATAACTTCCCACAAAACTTTCCCTTTGGTCACATGAAGTGGCTTATGGCTTTCAGAAGCAGTTTCATATCTGTGTATTTATGCATTATTTTTTAAATTTATTTTTGGTTTGTTTTTAAGCCACACCAAAACCAGCATTCAATGGTTACTCCTAGCTCTGTTCTCAAGGAGCACTCCTGACAAACTTGAAGAACCATATAGAATGTTGGGGATCAAACCTGGGTTGGTCACATGGAAGTCAAACATGGCCATGTGCAAGACAAACATCTTACCCAATGTGTTATTGCTCTGGTCCCTGCATTACTTCTTATGTCTTGAAGACATGTCTGTTTCTTTGCTCCTTTCCCTCCTCCCTCCCCACTTCCCTCCCTCCCCACCTCTCTCCCTCTCCTCTTCTCTCCCTCCCTCCCATCCCTCCTCCTACACCCTTCCTCTCATCTGTACAACACCTTTCTTCCCTCCTCCCTCCCTCCCTTCCTCCTCCCTCTCTTTCTTCTTTCCTTCCCTCCCTCTTCTAATCACATTGAATTAGAGGAAGGAGAAACAGAAACATCACTGCTTCAGTCAAAATGGCTAAAGAACAAAAACATAGGAATGTTATGAGGATCATGGTCGTCTTATGAGTAGAAACAATGCTGTGGAATCTTGGGGAATCCAGGGAAGGCTTAATTCATTTCTCTGGGAGTCTGAAACTCTAGCAGGGGTCCTCAAACTTTTTAAATAGGGGGCCAGTTTACTGTCCTTCAGACTGTTGGAGGGCCAGATTATAGTAAAAACAAAAATTATGAACAAATTTCTATGCACACTGCATATATCTTATTTAGAAGTGGAGAAACAAAATGGGAATAAATACAATATGTGGCCCGCGGGCTGTAGTTTGAAGACCCCTGCCTAGGGAGTTAGAAATAACTGTCAGGAAAGGGGCAGACAATCAGCAAAAGGTTTTTTGCAGGAGCATACTCATTTTCACTTAGTTGACTATAGTTTGAGGGCTTTTTTATTTTTTGAAATCTGGCAATGAAGGAATTTGTTTAAAGACCATGTTAGAGCAACATAAATCATTATTATATGCTCTTTTTGGAAGACTTTCAGACAGGGGTTGATGAAGATTATTAAGGGTGATCATTCTCTCCCCTCCAAACCCACTTTTGGGTGCTATCTTTGACTGTTCCCTATTGAGTAAGTTAGGGTTTCTATTAATAAGAAGAAAACCCACATGTTGCAAAAATGTGTAGAAGGTGACTGGAGAAAAGGGAATCAAGAGAGAAAATGAAAAGTGTGAAGAAAAGGAATGTCAGAGGATAGATTATAACAGCCCTGAATGAAAAAAAAAAAGAATTCAATATTTGCAATATACTCTAGATGTTGTCATCATATTCTTTTATAATTCCCTTCACTCTTGTAGCTTTGAAAGTCAAATAATATTACTGCTGGTAATATAATACTTCCAGGATAGAAGTCTTAAAAAAGATAAATAATGGCCAAGGATGCCCAGTGCCATGAGAACATTATTGTCAAAGATTTCTATCTGACTCTGAGGAGCCCTAACACCCAGTTTCTTTCTGTATCCATCCTCTGTCTCTGGTATATGGGTAGGAATGAAAAGAAGAGCAAAGACAAAGGGTGTAGAAAAAGGAGATTGGAAGGAAACTAGGACATGCAGATTTTTAGCCTGCAAGTCACATGGTATGTGTGTGTGTGTGTGTGTGTGTGTGTGTGTGTGTGTGTGTGAATACACATGTGCTAGTGTGTGTGTATCATAAAACTTCCAAATTACAGCGAATGGAGCATGAGGACACAGATTACTTTTGAAGACATGCTCTTTTTCATGGAAAGGTATGTAAAATGTCAAAGAAAGTAAAAAGTGTTTATAAAGCCATAATCAGACCGCAAATGTCATTTCTGCCCAGTATATGTTAAGCATAGCATTGAAGCTGAATAATTTAAAGCTCCAGTGCCCAGTGGCCATTGCAATAAACCCTCACTATATCAAAAGACTTTCAAATAACATTTGCATTTCGGATAATTTAATCATAGATTCAATATACAGGCACATTTTAAAAGTATTGTTTTTAGAACAATTTTAACCAGTTGCAACAGATACCTGATTAACTGGATACCTCTTGCAAAGAAAAAGTTGCATTTGAGGGAGGTTAAAAATGCTTTGCAAACATTTCTCCCAACCAAAGCTTTTTAGCAAAAGCGAACCGTTGGCACTGCTAATAATAGGCCACACAGAGAATGAGATCTGGGGCTTCCTGAGTTTCTTTGCATGCAAATACTTACAGTGTTTCATTATTTGGTTTCCGTGCTGTGCTTTCACATTGTTTGGAAAAGTTTTCAAAAATGAAAAATGAAAAATTCTTCCTGAAAGAGAAAAGGTAAAGGAAAAAAAAATAAAATAAAGCCACACCGTTGAGCTTTGCTGCTCTTTAAACGAAACCTGATCATGTCTATCTGCTTTGTTCATCCAAATTCTTTCCCTATTACACTAGCCGTGTGTTCTGTTCCATTGTCCTAACTGAAATGTTTCCTGGGGAGAGAGTGAAGGCTTTGGAATTGTCATTAAGGTACTTCCAGCTTAGATAAAATGCTTCTGAAAGCAAAGTGTTTTGTGTGGGCTTGAGAGATTGAAAAAAAAAATAAAAACGGAAATTTGTCTTATTGAATCATAGATTTTTCAACACTCATTAAAAGCTACTTTTTTGGGGGTCTATTAAGGTTTGCTCTTAACCATGCCCCCTCCCTGTTGACCTTGAACAAACAACCACTTGGAGTTCATGGCTTTGCATTGTAAGTGAGGGAATCTCTTTTGTGTGTATTGAAAGATAAGGGTTTCTAATATCATGATGTGAATTTTCTGCCTTTTTATAAATCTGCTTGTGTGAAGATATTAAGTCTGTATGCTCACTGTTCCTCCAGCTCTTCCTAGAAGTTAAACTTTTTGGGTGGGGGAGAAGGTCAAGAAAGTCACAGAGGTCTATATTTGTTACTAAAATGAGATCCCTCCCCTACAGATCTTTTATCTGAATAAGATATGGCGTGTGAACCATTCTTGTCCTTGGGAAATGTGGTTGGACTTGACCCTCAGATAATAGCACTGAGTATTGGTCTATTCTCTTTCCAGACACTTTCATAGATCACAGATAACAGGGAGGTGTTTGGGGCCATCTACTCAAGTAGTAGATGAGCAACTGCAGGCTCCAGATGCCTCAGAGTTTGCACAGACATTCCACTGGTTCAGTTAGTGTTAGGGTTAGGGCTTGGGTTAGGGTTTAGATTTAGGATTAAGGTTAGGGCTAAGATTAGGGTTAGGGTTAGTTGGGGTTAGATTTAGGGCAGATTCTCCAGATTGGCACCCAGAGTTATTGAAGGAGCTGGTTTTCTTATAATCACAACCCAGAGACATTCCCATCTCACTTTGCCATTGCCCCCCAATTGCATCATCTCTTTTCTTTTTTCTTTTCCACCCTGAGGTAATCTCTATTATCTGTTGGAATGTGTTACTTCTCACGTTTTTGTGGGTCATTAATTTCATTAGGGATATACTGATTTGCCAGAATTCATCTGTCTGATTTTCTCCCTTTTAACCTATCCATCATTTCCCTGCCACAATCATCTTTTATAAAAGCAAATCTAAGTCATTTTGCTTTCAAATTTTCAGTGGTTTAAACTGGAGAGATAATACAGGGCTTAAGGTGCTGGCCTTACATGTGCCCTTACATGAGCCATGAGCCCTGCCAGGAGTGATCCCTGAGCATAGAGTCAAGAGTAAACCCTGATTACCGTTGAGTGTGGAAAAAAAAATCCAAGCAAATATATGTCAACCCCTGGAGTGTTTCTCTGTCTTTATTCATCTTGGCTTGACCTCAGGGCCCATAAGCACACACCGACCATATCCTGGTTTTCTTTTCCTAATTTTCCTTCCAAGAGACAACCTTTTCTCCTTGTCCCACTTTTGAACAACTCCTTAGCTCTTGTGCCTTCATGCAAGTGATTGCACTTCATGGCCTGCTTATTTTCACACCTGTGTAGCCACTTCCACTGCCTGTGTGCCGAAGTTGGCAGACAACTTGGCTTTGCCAAGAAACCTTTCCCAGGGCCAGTTGCCAGGGAGAGACAGTTTTCTTGTGCTCCAAGTCCTTTGTGGGCTTACTCTAGCCTCACCTTACATTGTACTTCAGTGTTGGTTTCCATGTGTGTTGTCTCTGATAGCAAGTCTGCAGCTCTGTGAGCAATGAGATGAGCTTCTCTATTTGTTGGCAGCATCATAGGTGAGCACAGCATTTGATACAGCCTGGCCTTCATTTTGTGTGTGTGTGTGTGTGTGTGTGTGTGTGTGTGTGTGTGTGTGTGTGTGTGTGTGGTGCAATTTAGGCCACACCTGTCAGTGCTCAGGGTTTTCTCCAGCCTCTATGCTCAGGGGTCACACTTGATGGTTCTGGAGGACCATATGCAGTGCAAGTACCCTAACCCTTGTTTATTATATTTCTTTATTTTACTTACTCTCTTGGTGGCAGGTTCCTAAAAGCACAGCAGTGACTGGGATAAGTCAACGTGGCATCCAGGAGGCTGGAGAATTTTTCTCTTGCAGGTAGTTTTTTAAGAGAGTAGGAAGCTTTGGCAATTAGTGTCTGAATGGATTCCAGCCCATGGTTTGGGAGGGCCTGCAGTCTGGTGGAGGAAATATCCCTGATAAAGGAAAGGGAAATGCTTCAGATTATTTTATTACTTATGTCTGTGATTGAGTCTTGATGTGAAATTTCTCCACAATGGCATTATTCTAGGTTCTCAGTACTTTTTACCCCCCTCCAACATACCTTCTCCCTAATTCTCTCATTAAGATTAAAAAGAAAAAAAAAACATGCTGAGTTTTCCTTTCTTTGTCTGTGCCTCATTATCCTTCCCATGGTTGTGATAATGCCTGAGCTCTGCACAGTTTCATTAGACCTCTTCTCCACTTCTCTGTTTCTCTGTCTCTGTGTCTCTCTCTTTCAGTCTGTCTCTGTCTTTGTCTCTCCCTCTCTCCTGGTTCACCCTACCTCTCTCCATTTAACAGAGCTCAGAAAGCTGCTCTCAGGCCCCAGCAATGGCCTCCACTTCGGTGCTCTGGCCCAGGGGAAATATTCTGGGCTTCGGATGCCTTCTTTGGCTCGCTCAAGCCCTACAAGGTGGGTTTGCCCAGAAGCGTGAGCTGACTGCCTTATTGAGAACCTTGGAGCAAAGATGGAGATGTTCTCAGAAGGCCCAGAGAGCCTGGGCAGAAGCAGCCTGCAGCCCTGAGCTCAAGAAACAGCAGGCGAAATGCTCGGGCTGTATTCCCGGGCCCTGCTGCCTCTTTCCCGCTATGTTGGAAGCAGAGTCTGAGAATCGTCCAGACAAATGACCCTTGAGGAGGAAGAGTCAATGGGAATGAAAAATTAGGCTTCTACTCCTGGCTTGGGGAACCATATGAGACTCCAAACCATGGTCCATCCTGGGTCAACCTCGTGCAAGGAAGACGCCCTACCGCTGTGGTATCGCTCCAGCTCCTGGTTATTTAATTTTTAACACAATCATAATATCAAACATTTGAATGTTCAAATTCTGAATGTTATACAATAATGCATTAATCATCAGAGTAGGCTTTCTCCAAAATTAACTTTGAATGTATTTGGTCATGAAATGTACATGACCAGTTGTACATTTATTGTGTTTCTATAATATAGTATGACCTACTTGTACATAACCAAACTGTATACTAAGAACACAATTGAATTTTCTTTTTACAACTTATTACAAAATTACTTATATTCAAAATAAAGTTTGTATTGGTAATAAAAAAAAAAAGAAAAGAAAAATTAGGCTTCTACCAGCTCTGTCAGTAGCTCCCCAGTCCTCACCCCCTGTTCTAGGCAAAGTGCCCCCAATGCTCCTGAGGACTGTAGAGGGGCTGAGGGGATCCCAGAATGGTGACTGGGGAACTCAGTCCAACAATCAAGAGTTGGCCCCAGAGTGCCGGATATCGGCTGCCTTTATGTCTTTGATGAGTCAGTTAGTGGAGTTTTTGCTCTGCTTTGAGGGGGTTTGCCTCAGATTTGAGAAAAATGGACCAGGGGGGACTTTACCCATCTGGAGGCACCTGAGAGTGTTGTGTGTGTGTGTATGAGTGTGTGAATAAATATGTGTGCACAAGTGTGTGAATGCATGTGTGTGAGTGAATATGTGTGTAAATGAATGTATATAAATGTGTGTAAGTGAATATGTGTATTTTGCTGTGTTTGGAGCTATTCTGCTGGTGCTCTTGGCTTACTCCTGCCTCTCTGCACTCAGGGATCACCCCTGGTAGTGCTCAGAAAGACCATCTGGGGTGCTTGGGATTGAACCCCCGGTAGCTCTGTGTGAGGAAAGTGCCCTCTTCTCTGTAATATCATTCGGGCCCCTCTTTGGAGAATTCTGATTCTTTCCTTATCTGTTCTCCTGATGCTTAATCCAGTGTCTACGGACATCTTCATCCTCATTGCTACATGGATTAATAAACTGGTGGTACATTTCCCCATTTGTCTGGCATTTGAGAATTATATTACTTTTCACTGCTTTGCCTGGTTTCCATGGTCTCTCCCCTAGTGCCTTAGGGTGGGACCCCATTTTCTTCTGCTCACCATTAGCCAGCGAAGTGCCAGGAAACCATCAGCTTTGGCCAGTGAACCCACAGAAAATCCCGATTGAGTTGGGACTGAGGGGCTGGTGCTGTGGGTAAGAGGATGATGGGGCTGCCCTGAGTGGTGGCTGTGCACTCTCAGGAACCCTGTGGAGGTGACTGGGTTGGGAAATACGCTCTGGGGAGAGGGGGCTCAAGCTCTAATGGGTCATGATGCTTCACCCCAATCCAGCCTCCCTTGTTTTTGTTTGTTTTGTTTTGGGACCACACTTGGCAATGCTCAGGGCTTACTCCTGGCTCTGCTCTTTACTCAAGACTCACTCCTGATGGTGCATGATCATAATCATGTGGGTTGCTGGGATTAAATCTAGGGTGGCTGCATGCATGGCAGTGTCCTCTTTGCTCCAGCTCCCTAGACCATTATATGTGGGGAATATTAAGAGAAACCCACAAAAAGACACATAGAGGGGGCAATTTTGGTTGGGGCTTTGCCACCCTGGTTCGCCCTGGGAGCATAGTCTGTGAGGTCAATCTGTGTCATGAAAGCCCCCTCAGAGGCTTGGTTTTAGCAGCTCTGGCACTCACAAACCTAAATTGGGTGGGCTGTTTACCCTCAGCTGGTTAGGACAGGGCAGACACCACTATACTCACAGGATGCTGGGCCCTGTGGCCCCCAGGAAGGCTCCCTGGTGCATCATCTTCAGGTGTGTGTTTCCCTTCAGCTCCCTGTGAGGAACAACAGGATCCTATTGTTAGGGGAGACACGGAAAGGAGGTTCTGTAGGTGAAAGAGGATTTGCAATGCTTAGAAAGCCTGAGAAATTGCTGGGGTGTGCACCAGAGAGAGGAGGCAGGGCTGAGGGGATCCTTGCATATGGAAACCCTAGTTTGATCCCTGGTGCCAAATATGGTCACTGGGTGTGCGCCAGAAACAAGAAAGAGAAGAAAGAAAGAAAGAAAGAAAGAAAGAAAGAAAGAAAGAAAGAAAGAAAGAAAGAAAGAAAGAAAGAAAGAAGAAAGAAAGAAAGAAAGAAAGAGAGAACGAGAAAGAAAGAGAGAGAAAGAGAAAGAAAGAGAAAGAGAAAGAAAGAAAGAAAGAAAGAGAAAGAAGAAAGAAAAGAGAAAGGAAGAAAATAAAAGAAAAACTAAGAGAAATAAAAAGCACAAAAGGAAAGAAATAATGAAGGAAGGAGGGAGAGAAGAAAGGAGGATATAGGGGAAGAAAGGAGAAAAGAGGAAGAAAGGAGAGAAGGAAGGACAGAGGAACAGAGAGAAGAGAGGAAGGAAGAAAGAAGGGAGGGAAGAAGAGTGAAGGGTTGAAGGTTGGTGTGTTACATTCCTTCTTCTCTCTGGATCCTCCCATCTTTAGGCAGAAGCCTTTGCCCACAGTAGAACCCTCTGCCATCAAAGTTTCTAGCAGATAGTAGTAGGGCCATCCAGCCTTTTGGTTTTAGGCTTTCTTTTGATTGATTTTATTTGATTTGGGGCCACATTCAACAGTGCTCAGGGCTTACCCCTGGCATGAGCTAAGGAATCACTCCTGATGGGGTTCGGGGGACCATATGGGGTGCTGAAGTTAGGGGTTAGGGGTCTGCTGCATGCAAGGCAAATGCCCTCCCTGCTGTGGTATTCCCTCCTGCTGTTCCATTTGTGATTAGTTGAGAGCAGCTAAGGGTAAACTGCTCAGGGCAGTTCAGCCTAATGGCAAGCACTTTCCACTCTGGGCCCAGAAACTGCCATCCTCAACACAAGCCTGTCTGGGAGCCCTCAGGGACAGTCCCTGAGCTGGGATATGCCAGCCTTCTTGGGAACATTTCCTTCATCTGAGAGAGGGTGACAGGGACCTCTTTCCTCCTCCCTCAAGTGATGCTGCACAAATCACTTCTGATAGGATGCTCCCGAGCACTGTGGTGACCACATTTGAGACAAACACATTCACAGCTTGCCTTGGCCCCACAAGGTACTCGGGTTACCTGACCCATTGCACAGATTGTGGCGTCATTATCTTTCTGAACATCTCTGTATCACTCCTGCCATTGAAACACTGCAGAGCTCCTGCCTCCCCTTCCCTCAGACACTGTTTTCTTCTTAGCAGTTACCCTGGGCACTTCTTAGCATTTTTAGCCCCCCATAATTATCAGTCTCACACTGTCCCATTCCCAGTGACTGAGTTTGACTTTCAGAATCCTGGGTCAGAGACAACAACCTCTTCCAATCAAAATCAGAAGCAAGAATCTTGCCCCAGATCTCCTGGGCTTGTCTTCCTGCTGTGACACACTTGACTTCTGTTCACTGGTGCTTATAAGTTGTAACTGGGCTCTGAGAACATGGAACCCTCAGGCTAGCTGCATCAAATTAATCATCAAGTCTCATGACCATGGGCTGCATGTTTCCTTGATGCTTGGCTATTCCTATATGCCTGTAACACTGTGGGATTGAACTTGGTTAAAAATAAATCCAAAGCCCGGAATTGGTAGCATCAAGGGGAGTACGTTTGCTTTGCACATGGCCAACCTGGGTTTGATCCCCAGCATCCCATAGGGTCTTCAGAGCCTGCCAGGAGTGATTCCTGAGCATAGAACCAGAAGTAACTCCTGAGCTCTGCTTGGTGTTCTCCCCACAAAAACCAAAATAAATCTGATTTACCTGCCACCTCTTTTTCGTGGGAACCCAGTTAGGAAGTCTCCCAAGGCATGTGACCTTCTAGGGGTGAAATGCAGAAGGATGGAAGGTGGGTAATCTTTTTGAAGCAAAGTGGGGGGTGTCCCCCAATTAACCCCAAATTCCCCTGACTGAGAAACTCTGGGAATGAGGGACAGGATCTTGGGCTTCTCTGCTCGCAGTCACTCACATGCTATTTTGAAGTGTCTTGTGCTCCTTGACTTGATGGCCAAGTACTTTGTAAGGTGCTGGTCTCATTGGACCCATATTGGACAGGCTTGTCTGAGAGGACAGGGTCCAGAACTCTGGACACTTAGAAAATGACTTTTCAGAGTTATTTGACTTTAGAATTAACTTCAGAGTTTATTTACAGAGTTATCAGACACTGTAAGGAGTGTCCTTACCTTGGGAAGAGAATTCAAACTTTTTTCCACTGGCCCTTTGTTCTGGGGTTACACCTTTTTTTTTTGGTTTTTGGGTCACACCCAGCAGCGCTCAGGGGTTACTCATGGCTCTATGCCCAGAAATTGCTCCTGGCAGGCTGAGGGGACCATATGGGATGGCAGAATTTGAACCACTGACCTTCTGCATGCAAGGCAAATGCTTTACCTCCATGCTATCTCTCTGGCTCCGGGTTACACTTTTTTGTTTGTTTGTTTGGTGCCAAAAAATACTACCCCAGCAGTGCTCAGGGTATCTTCCTGGCTCTGTCCTTAGATATTACTCCTGGCAGTTTTTGAGGACCATAAGATGCTAGGGATTGAACCTGGTCAACTGCATGCAAGGCAAGCAATCTCCCTTCTGTGCTATCACTCCAGCCCCAAAGCTGACTGACACATCGCCAGTTCCTCACATATAGGCCTTCTCTGAACCTGACTTCCCCGGCCTCCCCTCTGTGCCTGCAGCTCTCTCAGCAGCAAGCATCTTTTCTCTCACAGCCCCTGCCTATCCCTCTCCTGCTCCCTCCTGTTCTTTCTGCCATCCCTGCCTCACAGAGGCCTCCTGTCCTGAGGGGCCCACTCATCTCTGCTCTCATTTCCTCACTAACTGTCCCTGTTTGTTGGGCTTCATTAGTCCTCATCCAGGAACCCCAGGTCCTTCAACTCAAGTCCCAGATTTGGGTATTTTCAGTCCTTATCTCTAGCCCTGACTCCTCCCTCTAACGCACTCTGCCAATGCATGAATCTTCTTGAAGTGCTTTTCTTGCTCTTTCCATCTGAGGACTTCTCTTATTTTTGACAGAAGAGGGTCCAGATTTTTTTCTTCCTGCTCTGTCCATAGCTAGAACTTTCTAGAAGGCATTACTTTGATGATTTGTGAATACATCTGGTGCTTTTTCCTCAGAGCCATTTTTTTCTGCTGTTTTCTGCCAAGAAAGCTTTCCCACTGGCACTACCTTTCTGAGTTAGGCCCACCTCAGAATTTTGTTCTTGTTCTTTGATGAGGTTTTTTTGTTGTTTGTTTGTTTTTTGTTTTTTATTAATTTCTGTCTCTTCTGCCTTTAAAATCCTGGATTTTAAATCCTCCTCCTGAGGCAGGAGTCCAGCTTTGCCTTTTGTTTTATTTACTGCTCAGTGTCCCATTGATGCACCATTTGGAGATGCTGCTTCTCATGCAAGCAGCTTGAGGCAGACTCCATGGCTTATTCATCTTCATTTCATCTCTAATCTAGCAGGTTCCTTTTAACAAGTGGATGCTTGGCAAATACTTGTTGAATGAAGAATAGAATGAGGCCTTGGGGGAAACAGTGCTAGGGAAGAACATGCTTCTGATTACAAATCCAGCAGAAATAGATGCAGCTGGCTAGAGTGAGTACAATAAAACATAAGTCAACAAGTAAATGAGGCGGGGGGGGGGGTTCTCTCCATGATGGGAAGTACAAATTCAAAAAAGCTACCATTTATAACCAAATAATATTTTCACAATATATTTTATATTGCCAAATGGAATCTTTTTGCTTGTTGGTTTTTTAAGCTGTGCTTAGAGATTACTCCTGGCTCTGCACTTGGGAATCATTCATGGTGGTTCTTGGGGGACCATATGGGGTGCCAAGGACTGAACTTAAGTTAGCTGTATGCAAGGCAAGTGCCTTACCTGCTGTATTATTGCTCCATCTCCCTTCCAGATAGAACCTTTTATGGGTTTTTGGGTCACACCTGGCAGCACTCAGGGGTTACTCTTAGCTGTGTGCTCAGAAATCACTCCTGGTAGACTCGGGGATCATATGGGACGCCAGGATTTGAACCACTGTCCTTCTGCATGCAAGGCAAATGCCTTACCTCCGTGCTATATCTCAGGCCCCAGATAGAACCTCATTAAACAATCACTTTTTCATTAAAGTGTGTATAATAACAAAAAATGAGCAAATTAGCACAGCATCTGTCCTGAAGACATTGTTAAATCAGGTATTCAAACAGACTTTTTTATTTTGGTAGGAGTATCCTCCAAACAAGAACATTGACAGTAGATAGATGAAGACTCTGGCTTGGACAGATTTAGTAACTTCTTCAAGTTCAGTTTGTAGGACTGGCATTTGCATTATGGTCAGTGACTCTTAAATCTATTCTTTTAGTTATCAATGTCTGCAGCACAATATCAATTTAATGGGTGGCCAGAAAGATGAAGGACACATGTTTTGTAGCTATACATGCCTAGAGCATGTAGGACATATATTTTGCATGTGGCTATCCCAGGTAATGATCCCCAGCACTGCATATGGTCTTCTGAGCAATGCAAGAGTGATTCTTGAACAAAGTGCCAGGAGTAAGCCCTGAGTACTGTCTAATATGGTATCAAAACCAAATAACTCTAATAAGTCATATAATATGGCCTCATTCAATATTTATAATCAGGATAAATGGTATATTGTATGGAATTAGAATCCCTAGTCTGGCTGCCTCAACATCTCTTGGGAGGTCATTAGAATGGTAAATTCTTATATATAATTATAACATATATGCATATATATTTTTTGGGGTTTTGGGTCACACCTGGCTGCATTCAGGAGTTACTCCTGGCTCTGCACTCAGAAGTCGCTCCTGGCAGGCTCAGAGGACCATATGGCATGCCGGGATTCGAACCAGGGTTTGTTCTGTGTTGGCTGCGTACAAGGCAAACACCTTACATTGTGCTATCACTCCAGCCCATATACATATATATTTAACATATATATATATATATATATATATATATATATATATATATATATATATATATATATATATATATATATATTTGGTTTTGGAGCCACACATGCAGTGGTAAGGGCCTATTCCCTGATCTGTGCTCAAGGATCGCTCCTGGAGAGCTCAAAGGACCGTTTGGGATACCAAGGATCGAACCTAGGCCAACCATATGCAAGGCAAAAGATCTCCCTGCAGGACAATTGCTCCAGTTCCCCATTTGGAAATTTCTGAGGCCTGGTCCTTAACCCACTGAATCCAAGTTTTTGGGGAAAAGGCTCAGGAATCTGCATTATTCCAATAATACTGTTATTATGCTATACAACATCATTTGAGAAGCATTGATGTAGAACATGGCTTGTCTCTATTTGTTATAAGCGTTGACATTGAGTTTGAGATTTCCAAGTGCTCTGAGTTTGAATTATGCATAGATTGAGGGTGACCATCATATTGCCCTGTCCGTGCTAAGACTTTCACAGGTCCAGCCCTACTAGCATTGAGTGAAGCTGCTCTTCAAGAAAAGGAGGCATTGGGGCCAGAGAGATAGCATTTGCCTTTCATGCAGAAGGTCATTGGTTTGAATCCCAGCATCCCATATGGTCCCCCGAGCTTGCCAGGGGCGATTTCTGAGCGTAGAGCCAGGAATAACCCCTGAGCACTGCCGGTGTGACCCAAAAACAAACAAACAAACAAAAACAAAAACAAAAAAGAAACAAAGGCATGGAAAGAGAGCGAGGAAGGAATCCTAAAGGTAACTCTCAAAACTCACAAACTGTGACTACTAGGGACCAGGTAGAGCAGGTTAAAAAATGTGGGTATCCATTCCCCTGTGCAGTGGTAGAAAGGTCTCTGATCTGGACCTAGGAGAGCTGTACATGAATAACAATATCCCAAGATTTCTTTTCTAAAATGGTGCTTCCTCTAACTCACCATCGGAGTGGGAGTTGGAGAGGGCTGTAGGAGAGAAGCCAAAGGGAGGGTGTTGAATATTTCAGCACTCTGTCAACCTCAGTGCACCCAGGCTCTGAAATCAGGGTGCTCTGGGGTTTCTAGCCAGCCAGTTGCTTAGTAACATGCATGGAACACAGAAAACTAGCCACTTGAAAGTTTATTTTGTTCCCGACTTAGTTGCTGGAGATTGAAGATGATCTGCTCGCTGGAATAATGTTTTATTTCTATTCATGAGCTGGGCACATAAGCACATACTTACAGTGAAATCAGCGTCGTCCCGTTGAAGGCATGACTGTGGATTTCTTCAAATCCATTTCCATAAAGTTTGCTGAGGAGGGAGAAGAGAGGGCTTAGGAATCAAGGCAGCACAGACTGGAATCATTAAACCTTCTTCCTTAGGAAACATTTCTTACTCAAGTAATTACCAACACTCACAATATCTAGTTGTGTATCTGAGATGTTTGAAGGGGCTGCAGGTGAGAAAGAGATTTTCCTTCACTTCTGGTTGCCTCCACCATCACACCCCCCACATTCACCCATTTATTTAGTGCTTACTAAGGGCATGCTGTTCAATGTCTATTTTATGATTTCTCCTATCATCATTTTATATGATACTGATAAGAAACTTAAGCCTTAGTAGAATTGTGCCAGTACCATTGCTTGTATTAGGTCAATGGGAGGCAATATTAGGACCAGGATTAGAGATTAGAGCCTTCTAGGTCCTCTTTCCTTTGGTTCTAATGGCCATTAATTGTGAGCTGGCATATCTTCTGGGAGTACTGGTAGTTGAGGCTCTGGGAATGGGTTAACTGGGAGCTCTGCTTTACTTTGAGTTTATGGCTTTGCAGATGTCCTGCTTAGTTCTGCAATCAAGACGATTGCAATGTTGCCCTACAGCTCTTTAAGATTGATCAGTCTTTCATGAAATTAGCTTAGTTGGGTTCAATAAGCATTTCATTTATTTACTTGTTTATTTATTTATTTATTTTGGCCATACCCAGTGGTGCTCAGGGGTTACTTCAGACTCTGCATTCAGAAATTACTCTTGGCAGGCTTAGAGGGCCATATAGATACTAGGGATCAGCTAATGTGTCCATGTGTGCTAAGGCTGCATGTGGTGTTTGTCTGGTCTCAGTGCCCAGGACACCTGATACAAAGCACTGAGAAGAAAATTTGGATGGGACTCACAATGAGGCATGCCTTGAACACTAGCTACAGAGCAGACAGAGATCATAGATTCATGTGTAGAGTAGACTTATTGGGTTGAATAGCACTGAGTCAGATTGAATCCTCTGTTGGGTTTGAGAGTAGGGGAGCAATTTAATGCTTTTTTTTTTTTTGGTTTTTGAGCCACACCCAGTGACGCTCAGGGGTTACTCCTGGCTATGCGCTCAGAAGTCCCTCCTGGCTTGGGGGACCATATGGGACGCCGGTGGATGGAACCTCGGTCTGTCCAAGGCTAGCCAGGCAAGGCAGGCATCTTACCTCTAGCCCCACTGCCCGGCCCCAATTGAATGCATTTCTTAAATTCTCTTAATCTCCATCAGAGTAGGCCCTGCCTGATGCCTGCTCTCTAGCATAAACTCAGTCAGCAGCCTGCGGGAAGCTGGGCATTTGCCCTGCCTTGGCATGTGCCTTGCCCTCATATGCTTTCTTCTGAGTTCTTCCAGGTCAACGCACAAACTCTTAACCTTTGCTCCACTGACTCTTTGATGGCTTTTCCTTCTATGCTGCTATGGAAGTATCCAAGGGAAGAGCTATTTAGTTATTCCTTCTTGTCAACTGGGATTTCCACCTAGCGTTCTAAGGAGCTCTGTCCTATTGAACTTTTCCATTTGATTTTATACTTAGAACATTATTCTTTGGCAGTGTCTTGTTCGTGCAGGCGTTGGCTTCCTTCTTTTAGAGGAAGGAAATCTTTTGTTGTTGTTTTTGGGCCACACTCGGTGATGCTCAGGGGTTGGTTACTCCTGGCTATGAGCTCAGAAATCATTCCTGGCTTGGGGGACCATATGGGACACTGGTGATGGAACCGAGGTCCATCCTGGATTAGTCGCATGAAAGGCAAATGCGCTACTGTTGCGCCATTGCTCTGGCCTCAGAGGAAGGTATCTTTCGCCCTGTCTTGGCTCTGGATTTTCAAGTAAGATTTCTTAGAAGCTAGGTCAGCCTTGCCAACTCTTGGGCATCTATCCACAGAATTAGAATCATCTTGTTCATGCGCAGACTGGACATCTGGGGGAAGCAGAGTCTGCTCATGGGATCAAGGTATATGTACTTCTATGACAAACCCCTTCTGTCCCTGTGAATTTGGGCTTGTAGCTTTGGAATCTTCTTGCTCTATCAGGGGTCTCAAACTCAATTTACCTGGGGGCCACAGGAGGCAAAGTCGTGGTGATCCTTGAGTGCAAAGTCAGTAGTAAGCCTTGAACATTGGGGGGTGTGACCCAAACAACTAAAACAAAACAAAACAAAAAAAGATTCCTCTAGGGCAGGGCCACAAAATGTTGTTCGGAGGGCTGTTTGCGGCCCAAGTGCCATGAGTTTGAGACCGCTGCTAGATAGATCTCAGGATGAACCAACACTTGTCACTTCTCCAATAGAAATGAATGATTTGTTGGTCAGAACAGAGCCTAAAACTTCAGGCCCTTTATTATTTTCTTGATCTTCTAACACATGGAACTACAGGCATAGTGGCTCAAAAAAAAATTTTTTTTTTTTTAGCAAACTAAAGCTACTAATAGTTAGTGAATGTCCATTCTTTGACACTAAAACTGCTCTAACTCCAGTTTTGATACATTTTATGACATTATGACTTGTTGAGGGGGTGATCAGGATTGCAATGTGTTTGCTCTAAGTGTTGCTGGAAATTTAGGTCAAAAAATCCTGAAGCCACCCACCTGGAATTGAATCCCAGCTCTGCTACTTAAGAGTTAGTTCCTGCCCAAGAAATAGGACAGGGATTAAGGCACTTGTTTCAAATGTGGCTGTTCCCAGTTTGATCTGCAGCATCACAGCGTTCCCAGAACCAGGAATAGTAGCCCCTGAGCACCTGTGGACATGACCCTCCTCAATCCCCCCAAAAGTATTTGTGTTTTTTCAGTAAGTCTCTTAGCCATTCTGCATTTTGATATCCTAAACCGAAACTAGAGATGATGGTGATTCGAATCATCACCAAAGAGCATGTTTTTAGGACTGGGTTTCTGCCACAGCCAGTGCTCCCACTGATAGCCTTTGGGTCTATGATGACTGTTATTTTCTGTTATTAATTAATTTAATTCTGTTATTATTAATTTCTGTTATTAATTATGACGATTATTTTCTTTCTCCTCCTACTCCTTTTCCTCCTCCTCCTCTTCTTCCACCTCTTCTTCCTCCTCCTCCTCTTCCTCTTCCTCCTTCTCTTAGAACCAGCCAGTGGTCTAGGCTATCTCAGACATACTCACTATACAAGGACCCTCACAAGATGGGCATTGCTCATAGTTTGATATTTGCACATTTTCAAGAAGGCAGCTCACTGTTTCCAGCAACTGCTCCTTGTCTATTTTTTTCTGCAGTCACACACATTAGAACGTTCTGCTTTGTTTTGATTAGAAGAGCGGCTTCTTCACTTTGGAGAAATTACAGATGTGAGTGGGAAATCTCACACTGGCACACACACAATGCTTGAAATGCCCTTTAAGGCACCCAGCCCGTCAATTCAGATCATGTTTGCCCAGACACCCAGGTGTCAGAATTCAATGAGGAGCAAGGAGGCTTCCTTTGCCTTGAGGATGCTGTCATAGGCAGAGACATGAATTTCCACACACCCCCTTCGGTGACAATTGCTGTGCATAACTTACTTTAAAGCATTGTCTAGGTCCTTTATTCACATGTCAGTAATTGTGACTCAAACACCCGTCTATGGAAAATAAGATTTAGATTTTAGAACTACATCACAGATGAGACCCTAATTCTGATTGCTGCCTGGGTATCAAACCTTGAAACCTTCCCTGGGTCCTTGAAGCCCTTTATAGTTAAAGGATTCATTTTTAGATGTTCTGCCATGATTCCCTCTTTGATCATCCAGACACCTGTTTTAGGGGTGATTTCAAAGCAAAACTTTTCATTCAGGTCCTCAGGGCCTCCAGAAGCATTTGCGGGAGGGATGCTATCTTCAAATATATGCCTTTGGTGTTATATCTATATACAAAAAAAAAAAAAACTTCGGGGGGAGACTTATTTTATTTGGAGGCCCAAACAAAAATTGATAAACCATAAAATGCAGCATAAAATATTTGATTGGATTCAAATATCAAAGAAATTTATCTAGAGGCTGAAAGATAGCATAAATGCCTGGAATGTTTGACTTTGCATGCAAGAAACCTGGGTCTAAACTCCGCCACTGTGTGGTCCCACAAACACCCTTGGGAATGACCCTGAGTCAGGAGTATCTCCCTGATACCATCAGGTATGCTTCCCAAGCAAACACACTCTAAAATTCCATTTGCATATGGACCTTAGGGTGGATAATTTACATACACTCAATTTATTTCTTAGGCATTATGGTGTTGCCCTGAAGTGGAATGTCTGTAAGCTCTGTAGGAATGAAGGCTCATTGTTTCTCTACATGTCACTCTTGGATGTAGTTGGACAACAGGGAAGCTTATTTTATGCGCCTGCATTTATGGAGATGGAGTGGGCGTGGCAAGCTGCTTACCACGAGGCTTGGTGGAGCTAGACAGAATGAATCCATATCACCTTGTCCTTTCCATTCGTCAGTGAGAGGACAGGTGGAAAAAGACTCCACTGTTTGCTTCAAATTCCAGTTCAGGTATTTAAAGAGAAAGAATGAGTTATGTTTTTAAGCTAGTGTACAAACACCTTGAAGAATATTTGTTTTTCATTGTGGTGGTGCAGTGTAATGGATACAGTGTGGTGGAGTTCACGGAAGGAGGTATTAATATTTCCCTTGTATAGATAAGTGACAAAAGGCAGGCCAGGGTGGTGTGATGTCCCTAAAGCTCATTGACTCAGCTAGTATCAGAATCTTGGTTCTCATTTCTAGTTCTATGATGGGTCTTTGAGAATTAACTGCCTGATCTTTCCTTCTCTTTGTGGAATTTTGACATGACTCAAGTTTTTCTCATTTTAAGCCTGGGTAGTCCTCCATGTAGTCCAATGCTGCTCACTCAGGGGTGGCATGTGTGGTGTCCTCTTGAGGAGGTTTAATGAAAAAACAAAGTGGCATAAAGAGTATAATGCCTGGTTTGAGCATTGGCCCCACTGAGTTTTTTTTTTAGCACCAAGTGAAGTGTTGTGTTATCATGAAATGAGCTCACAGTTGGGAAAGAGTTGGCTGGGGGGGTGGGCCAGAAAGTTTCCATAAAAAAGCCAGAATTCAAATACAAGTGAATAGAGAAGGTTGGCTGGCATTCTTTTCTAATTAGAGAGCTGAACTTTCTTGCTGAGAAAATGAGGCTTTCCTCTTTAAGGGTAATACCCTTTCTTCCAGCAGGGCACTCCACAGGATGGTTTACTTCCAGAAGGGCCCATTCTACTTTGAACAAGTGCCAAGCAAGTGACTAATCACTGCCCTTACAGATGAAGGGCCCAGAGCCAAGAGGGAAGCAGAAACACAAGAACCCCATAGGCCTTCAGTGGAGACGGAGCCACGGTGCCTATTAACTTCAGAGATGGGCCAATTAAGCCCTGCTGGTAGTCACTATTCTTCAAATCAGAACCAACATAAGTTAATGGCTCCATAATACAAATACCACCAGGCTCCTCTCCTGTGTGTACTTGCTGAAATGGACTGTGTGGGAAGGAATGTGCTTGGTTGCTCCTTAAGTTTGGTGTGGTGGGCCAGTCTGGCAGCCTCTATGATCCCATAGGCTATGCCAATTTGAATTCTCTCATCGCCTTTCTCCTTGTCTTCTGGTCTTTTCATAGGAATGAAAGTCATTATCACCATTGCACCTACTGGTTCTTTTTTTTTTTTTTTTTTTGGTTTTTGGGTAACACATAGCAGTGCTCAGGGGTTACCCTGGCTCCAAGCTCAGAAATCGCTCCTGGTAGGCTTGGGGAACCATATGGGATGCTAAGATTCGAACCACCTTCCTTCTACATGCAAGGAAAACTCCCTACCTTCATGCTATCTCTCTGGCCCCTCACCTACTGGTTCTTGATTATTTTGGAGTTAAGTCAAAAATCAAAAGGGATACTTGTGATTGCTAGAACTTTTTTTTTTTTATTTGGGTCACACCCGGCGGTGCTCAGGGGTTACTCCTGGCTGTCTGCTCAGAAATAACTCCTGGCAGGCACGGGGGACCATATGGGACACCGGGATTCGAACCAACCACCTTTGGTCCTGGATCGGCTGCTTGCAAGGCAAACACCACTGTGCTATCTCTCTGGGCCCTTTAGAGGAACTTCTAAACCCTCCATTACTTATCCTGGCACTCTTCAATACCTTGACCTTAAGACAGATGTTTGTTCCTAATGAATAAACCTCACCCCCATAATCAAGACCCCCTCCCCATAGTCAAGCCTTTTCTCTTGTTTTATTTTTATTTTATTTTATTTTTTTTAATTTCTTGCATTGCTTGTTCTCTATTTATTGGCCAGTAGTACTGCAAAAATAGTCAAGAACATAATTTTACAGTCAGATGGCGAAAATTGACTGGTACAAATCTTGACCTTAGGCAACTTGCTTCAATGGTGCTTTGGTTTCCTCATCTAAAAGTGGAGCTGGCAGCCCCAGATAAATGCTGTGATATTTAACAGTGAAACCATTTAAAAATAAGTACATCTGGGGCCAGAGGATATTGTACTTATTAAAATAATTCAGATGGAGAAAGACAAACACTAGCTGGTTTAATTCATATGTAGTATAGAGAGAAAGAAAAAAATATTTAAACACAAATAAACTTTGGACTAAAAGAATAATTTGGGGTTACCAGAAAGGAAGGGGGAGGGAAGGAGAGAGGTAAAACATGACAAAAACTAGATTGGGCTTTTAATAATGTTGGCTATTCACATGATGATGTTCAAGGATTCACACTTGAATCTTCTATATTATATAAAAATTCAGTAAAAGAGGAAAAAACATGATGCCTGTATATCGCTGGAGTTCTTGCAAACAAGCAGCATGATGGTGGTCTGAGCTGAGGTAGAGAGTCTGCATTTTTTATTCAAAGGATGTCACTACTCATCCATGAGCCATGCTTTGCAGAGCCAGTCCTCAGGACCAGGAAGGTTTATGAAAGGTGTTGGGTCTGTGTGACTAGTAACTTAATGAGCGTTGATCAACAAATTGAAAAGACATCACTGTAAGTCTTAGGAAATGCGAGGAATAGGTCTGTACCCCTAGTATTGCTTCAGAAACAAGGAAGCAGGTACCAAAGGACAGGTGTAAAAATCAAAGGAAAAGAGCTAAGGCTTTGCCCAGTGATCATTGACTCTATGTCGAGGAATATCCTTCCAAACTCTTCTGAGTAGAAACTTGAATTTTTCTCTACCTTCTTTTAACCAGTCACTCCCATCCAGGCTCTCTCCTCTCTGCTTCAAAGCAATCTTTCAATAAAGTGAAAAATTTCAGCAGTTGGAATTTTGGTCACTGTGAATTCTCAGGGCACATTTGATGAGTTTTAAACTGACTGGGCATATAGCCCAGATGAAATCTCATCCAACTTCTTGTACCCTGGCAGTTGAGGTCAAGAAGAATGTGTCTAGCAAGAGAGGGAAATGGTCAGAGACATGAAAGAGCTCACCCTAAGGTAGTAGGAAAAAAAATACAGGCCACCGATAACAGAACAAGGGCTTGAGCATTTACTCACAGTGTTATGGATTCGTTATTCATCCCTTGGAAAGCATTTCCCGGTATGGTGGTTATGTGTAAGTTATCACAAATTTCCCTTGAGGATGAAATGAGAAATATTTACTTTCCAAAATTTAGCTGCAAATTAGAATCTGTTATGCTTAGCAATCAGCCTGGTACTTACAGGATGAAATTAAATTCAGAGGAGAAGATCTTCGTAACGTCTGGAAGCTTCTGAAGGCCCGTGTTACAGATGCTCCTGTGATTGGGGTGTGGGTGTGGATGGAGTTGGAGTCTCAGTATTTTCAGTATAAAGATAAAAAGCAAGAGAAAAATCTTCATGATAAATAAAATTTTTATGAGTGTGTTTGGCTTTATTAGTAACGTTTTCACCATTGGAGATTGTGGCAAATAGTTATTGTGATATAGTTTGTAATAATAGTGTTATATTTATGCTGTAGGTGTACCAATTTTCTTTACCATACCTTCCACCAAAGTGCCAATAACCCTTTACCATTGTCTCTAGATGCCTTCTCATCTGACCCTTGATCCCTCGGTGAGTTCAGTTCAGTCATTAACATCTAAGGATTTTTTTTTCCCATTGGTCACAGTGTATTTCTTTGCTTTGCTTCTTTATATACTACAGATGAGTAAAATCACCTGTCATTTGCCTTTCTCCTAACATAGTTTATATAACATGACACCCTTGACTTCTGCATATATATATTCTCGATTTCTTTATCTACTTATATTTTGAAGAGCATAGCACTACTTCCACATTACGAGTGGGAGAAATATTTGCACACTGTGTGTTAAAGGGCTACTATTTAAGATGTATAGAGCACTCACAAAACTCAACGACAGAAACACAAGTAAAATAAAATGGGTAGAAGGCATGTCTGAAGACACATGTCTTCAAAAAGGTATGTGGATGATGGATGGGAACATGAGGGAAATGCGAACTAAAATGATGACTAAATCAATATCACTTCACACCAGGGCCTGGATCAGAAAGATTGGAAATGGTTAGAATTTTGAGGTGCTGGCACTATCCTACTGAAGCCCAAGGCCGAGAAGGCTATAGGCCTGCAGGCTGCAGATCCCCAAAGCTGCCAGTGACTGGTTCTGCAAGGCTCAAAGGGACCCTTGGAGTCCAGCTGCTGGGTGGGGCCAAGAGCCCACCCAGAGATGCCAACATGTAGCAACTGCCAGCCCAGGACTGAGAGAGAGAAGAGAGAAGAAATTAAATATACTTTTTATACTTCCTGGAGTCTGAAATCTGCCGACCCAGAGAGAGGGTTTCAGCGAGAAGGAGAGTTAGATGGAAATTCCCCCGCCAGAGGTGGCCAGGGGAGGCCCAGATTCACAAAAGAAATAAAATGAAGGGGGCTGGAGTAATATCACAGTGGTTTGCATCGCACATGACTGACACAGGACAGACTGGGATTCAATTCCCGTATTCCATATGGTCCCCTGAGCCTGCTAGGAGCAATTTCTGAGCACAGAGCCAAGAGTAACTCCTGAGCATTGCCAGGTGTGGTCCCCAAACAAAAACCAAACAATCAAAAAGGAATAGATGCAAAGCAGGCAGTATTTCTCCAATGCTTTATCTCTGGCCTTCCACATGAGCCAGCAGGCACTGCTCTGGTCACTATTCCGGGCCCCCCTACAACAGTGTCAAATGCCAAGTGGTGTGTACAGTAGGCATGTCCAGGTTCAACAGTCATAACAGTGAGGGTATTCAAGGAGCATGCTCAAGTCCAACTGCCATACTATAGAATTTTTTTTAATGATTCCTATTAATTACTTAATTAGGGTTTTAGGACACACCTGGCAGTATTCAGGGATTACTCCTGGTTTTGGGCTCAGGGATCACTCCTGATGGTCTTGGGGTGTGACCAAATGCTGGGGATCAACTGAGGTTGGCTTGTGCAAGGCAAGTACCCAAGCCCTATACTATCATTCTGGCTTCCTAATTATTCTGATTTCGAGATCTAGGAGCTGGGACCAAGCCTATAGGTCTTTTTCATTTGTATTTATATTTCTAGCTTGTCTTTTGCTCTCGAATCAGTCACATTTCTAAATTGTACTTCCCTTTGGTGATTTGTTTATCCCATGGCCTTGCTAGTTCTCTAACAGATCCTCATACTTGGGAACAGAATTTACTTCAGAAGCATCAGGAAGATTAATCTTCATATGAGAAATCTGTATCTTTCATTATTAAAAAATACTTCCTTTATTAATTTAGCTTGCAGTGTAAGACATTCTTCTTTATATGGAAGTCTTTTATATATCATGGAAGTTCTTACCTTTAAAACTATTTTTTTATTTGTTTGTTTTTGGGCCACACCTGGCAGTGTTTAAGAGTTACTTCTGGCTCTGCACTCAAAAATCGCTCCTGTCTAGGGGGACCATATGAGATGCTGGGAATCAAACTGTCCTACAGAACTTGTGTCCATTCTAGGTCAGTCACAAGCAAGGCAAATGCCTTACTGCTGTGCTATCACTCTGGCCCCTTTAAAACTATTTTTTTTTTGTTTTGTTTTTTGGGCCACACCTGGCAGTGCTCAGGGGGTTACTCCTGGCTGTCTGCTCAGAAATAGCTCCTGGCAGGCACGGGGGACCATATGGGACACCGGGATTCGAACCAACCACCTTTGGTCCTGGATTGGCTGCTTGCAAGGCAAATGCCGCTGTGCTATCTCTCCGGGCCCCATAAAACTATTTTTAATGTATTGTGATAACATTGGTTTTGAGAAGTGCAAATGTTTATCTGTTTTAGAGGGCCAAGGCACCTGGCCACACCTTGTTGATGTAATTGCAGTTGGACTTGGGCACACCCCCTGGATACCTCTGTTGTAATGATAGTTGGACCTGGACACGTCCCTGAACATGCCCCTTGGACACCCCTCCTCCCCCGTCATGCCTGGTATATAAAGAAATACTTGGACAATTGGAAAGGGCCCAGGATAGTGATCAGAGCAGCTGGCTGGCTGGCTGGGAGCTGGAGATAAAGCATCATTGAGATGCTGCCTGCTTTATTTCTATTCCTCTATCTCTCTCAAACCCAGGTCTATGGACCTCCCCTGGCCCCCTCTAGCTGGTGAATATATATTTCTCTCTTTTTCTCTCTCTCTCTGAAACCCAAGTTGCAGCAGAGCTCAGACTCCAGGAGAGAATAAAAAATACTTAGTTTCCTCTTCTCTCTCTATGCTCCTCTATGCACCCTCCTCTCTCTCTCTCTCTCTCTCTCTCTCTCTCTCTCTCTCTCTCTCTCTCTCTCTCTCTCCCCCTCTCTCTCCCCCCCCCCTTGAGGTGCCTGGCCCCACCCAGCAGTCAGGCTCCAAGGGGTCCCTGTGAGTCTTAAAGCAACAGTTCTTGCAGCCTTGGGCCTCTGCAGTCTTGCAGCTCTGAGAAAACTGCAGTAATCTGCAGATAACTAACAGATAACCCACCGACAAGCACTTGCATCCCTCCATCCTGCCTGAAGAACTTTCCCTTCCACTCAGGTATTCCTACTTAGGTAACCTCAAACCCAGCATCAGTCTAAGGGTTTATTGTCTGTTTTGTTTTGGGGCCACACCTGGCATTGCTAAAGCTTTTCTACTGGTTCTATGCTTTGGGATCATTCCTGATGGTGTTCAGAAGACCTGCTGGGGTGCCAGGATCAAACCTGGGTGGGCTGAGTGCAAGACAAAAGCCCTCCCCACTTTGGCCCCTAAGGGTTTATTGTGATGTGACTCTATTCCTCTCCTCTATGCCTCATTTACATACCACCCATGGGTGAGTTGATCTGGTATCTGCTTCTCCAAAGTCTTCAATATTTTGTAGATTCTACTTGTTTTCCTCCTACTTTTTATGTAGCCTTCAAAGAATGAAGGCACTTCAGCTATAGGATAAATTGTGAAATATTTGATTATACAAGGAAGAAACTTTCTAGAGGAGTTCAGGCACCTGGGTTTCCCTCAACTGAGTTTGAATTCACCAATCATGAACTCTAGACAACTGAATGAACTGCCAGACACCCTGGTGTTTGTGAGAAAAAGCCAGATTTGGGGGGTAAGTGGGAAGGATTGGCTGATGCCCAGCAGTGCCCAGAGGCTCCTGGTTCTGTGCTCATGAAGTGATTCCCAGCAGTGCTCTTGGGACCAGATTAGTGCCTGGAATTAGTCAATCCCAGGGTCAGCAGAGGTGGCAGCATGCATGGTGAGCACTTTGTCTCTTGCACTCACTGTCTATCCAGGGTCCAGGGTTTCTTTGTGGTTCTCTGGTTGCTTCCTCACTGGTTACTCCAAATCACACAGACTCCTTGTCTGGTCAGTAGAGATCTTAGGGTATGCTTACATTGCATCAAGGGAAAGAGCACTTCTTTTGGGTAAATGTGCTATTTAATAAAGCAAAGGATCTTAAATAACATAAGATTGCAGTGGTCAGATTTGGTTCATACCTGGGTTAGGAATCACCCAGAATTGGGGCTGCCAAAGAAACTGAACTAATCCAGAAGTGACTTGGTAGGTGGTCCTGGAACAAGACTGAACAGGCAATATAAAATATCAAGGAGATCTCTCTCTCTTTTTATCTCTCTGTCTCTCCCTTCCTTCTTCCCTCCTTTCTTCCCTCCTTCATTCCTTCCTTCTCCTTCCTTCCTTCTTACTTCCTTCCTTTTTTCTTCCTTCCTTCCTTCCTTCCTTCTTTCCTTCCTTCCTTCCTTCCTTCCTTCCTTCCTTCCTTCCTTCCTTCCTTCCTTCCTTCCTTCCTTCCTTCCTTCCTTCCTTCTTTCTTTCTTTCTTTCTTTCTTTCTTTCTTTCTTTCTTTCTTTCTTTCTTTCTTTCTTTCTTTCTTTCTTTCTTTCTTTCTTTCTTTCTTTCTTTCTTTCTTTCTTTCCTTCTTTCTTTCCTTCTTTCTTTTTCTTTCTTTCCTTCTTTCTTTTTCTTTCTTTCTTTCTTTCTTTCTTTCTTTCTTTCTTTCTTTCTTTCTTTCTTTCTTTCTTTCTTTCTTTCTTTCTTTCTTTCTTTCTTTCTTTCTTTCTTTCTTTCTTTCTTTCCTTCCTTCCTTCCTTCCTTCCTTCCTTCCTTCCTTCCTTCCTTCCTTCCTTCCTTCTTCTTTCTTTCTTTCTTTCTTTCTTTCTTTCTTTCTTTCTTTCTTTCTTTCTTTCTTTCTTTCTTTCTTTCTTTCTTTCTTTCTTTCTTTCTTTCTTTCTTTCTTTCTTTCTTTCTTTTCTTTCTTTCTCTTACTTTCTTCTTTTTTCTCCTCCCCTCTTTCTCCTCCCTCTTCTCCCACCTCCTCCCCTCCTCCTCTCCCCTCTCCCTTCTATTCCCCTCCTCTCCCCTCCCCTCTCCTCCCTCTCTCCCTCCCTTCTCTTCCCTCCCCTCTCCTCTTCTCTTTTTCCTCAATCTCTTCTCCCTCTCTTCCTCCCCCCTCCTATAGCCTTCCCTTTCCTGCCCTCCTTCCTCTTTTCCCCTCCCCTCCTCCTCTCCTCTCTCCCCTCTTCCCTTCCTCTCCCCTCTTCCCTCCTCTTCCCTCCCCTCTCCTGCCTTCCTCCTCTTCTCCCCTCCCCTCCTATCTCCTCTCCTGTCCTCTCTCCTCTCCTCTCCTATTCTCTCTTCTTTCACATTTAGAGAGTTTGTGAAATTTAATCGATCAGATGGTAGAAAGAACAGGTCTCTTTTACAAGTCCTTGTTCTTCCTCAAACATGTATCTCACTGGTTTACTTGCCTACATATTTCCACTCTGGAGAAATCTGTGTTCTTTCTTGAACATGAATTTCCCCTTTCTCTCCTCTCACATCTTTCTAAGCAAATTTTATTTAATAAAAACTATCTACTTCACTAAAAAAAGGAGGGAGGAGAAGAGAGAATATGTTAGAGAGTCTGTTTTTTCTGTGAATAAAGGATGCCTGATACAGAAGAAGATCCGCAGTAAAAAATTTAAAGGATGCTTCAAAATCCAGGGATTTTGTTACCATTAGCAAGGCAGTGAATCTGATTGAATATTGTGGTACTCAAATGATAATTCTAAAGAGTGGACTTAGTAAGATGTAAAACTACATCTAAAACTACATCTTACTAAGTCTAAGAAAAATACTCTAAGGAAAATGGAGAAGAAATATTTATTTTTCTATGGAAGATTGCTGGAAGGCAACCCTTACAAGTGTTTCTTTTAACTTAGTGAATGTACAATTAGATAAAGATCAGCAATTCTCAGCCAGAGATGAGAGTTGAGTCCAGATTTCCTCTCCTGTGTTCACAGCATGTCACCCTCTTACCTTAATGATTCTGTCTGCGCCTCACCTTGAAGATCTATCCTTTCTTAGTGTCTTAACCCATTCCCACCAAAAACTTTGAAAATCACTGCAAAAGGTGATATTCTTTATAGTCAATGGGGACAACCACTCCTGGGAACTATTTACTTTGGGAGTGGGTGTGGCTCTGTTCACTGGAACCACTCCTCTTGGTGCTGGAGGACCAGGCTTGGTGTCAGAGATCAAACCCAGACCAGCTACATGTCAGGCAAAAGCATTAACCACTGTACTATCTCTCTGGCCCTAGGGAGCCACTTATAAGATATTTAAAAAGCACCAAGGGAAATGACTAACAAGTGACTAACTAATAATACCACTTATAATTAAAAGAGATGCTAGTGATGGACTTGCATATAATGCGAGGTGTATGGTTAAAAATATGCATTTGCCTCTTTTTCTGTTTTGTTTTGGGGACATACCCAGTGGTGCCAGGGATTCCCTCCCAGCTCTGCATTCAGAAATCACTCCTTGGGAGGCTCAGGATCCTATGGGATGCCGGGGATTGAACTTGGGTTGAATACATGCAAGGCAAATACTCTCCCAGCTGTGCTATTATTCTAGCTCCTACTTCTCCTTCTTTTTCTTTTTTTTTGGGGGGGGGCACACCCAGAGGTGCTCAGGGGTTCCTCCTGGCTCTGCACTTAGAAATCACTCCTGACAGGCTCAGGGAACCAGATGGGATGCTGAGGATTGAACCTGGGTTAGTCGTGTGCAAGCAAATGCCCTACCTGCTGTACTATCACTTTGGGCCCATCTTTTTTTTTTATTTGATTTTTTATCAGATGCCCACCTTCCCTTCCCTATTTGCTTAAAAAGTAAAATTTCTCACAGGTATTTTAACCGGGGGAGATTGGTAAATGCTCCAGGCTCAATGTGCACCAGGTTTTTGGTGTTCTGGATCAGTCTGTGAAGAGAAAAAATGGATGGGTCACAGTTTGAGATGTGATTGTTTAGAACACATGGTCACTAGAGAGGAGTGGCTAAAAATGAGATCATTAAGTCAAGTGACTAGCCTATGTGTGAGAAAAGCTCTGAGCCCTTGAAAATGAAACAGTCCAGAAGAACCACTGGCTCTTTTCAGGCAGCACTGGCACCCACATTGTGGAGTTTCTATGGAAGAAGCAAAGTGGGCACATCATCCTCGGAAGTTCCATCTTCCTAACTTTCCCACCCACATCTCTCAGAAACTCTGGCACCTAATGTTCCTGCCAGGTAGATCTTGCCCATTAGAGACCTTTTGTCACATTGGGGGGGTGACACAGATTTTATTCCCAGGAGAAAAGTGTAACCAAGTTATCCACACCATAGGCAAACCCTTCTTCATAGCAGACCAGCCATCATGCTGACAAATTACCTCCATGGTAACTGACTCTGTGCAATAATCAAGACAGCATCCAAAGGCTTGGACTTGAGAATTTATGTTCATTTGGCACAAAATTTGCTGTGTTAAGATGTTCAGTTTCAAGGGTAGAACCTGATTGCCACCAAATACCATTGCAAACTTCTTCTGCCTGACCATCTGTTGCTGTTTTGGGGACCAATTCAGGCAGAGCAACTGCAGAAGCTGCATGATTAAAGGTGAGTTGACACCACCCAAGGAGGGTGAGCCTGATTGCCTCCAAACGCCAGTGCAAGTGGCTGCTGCCTGGCCATCGGCTGTGGCTTTTGGGACAAACCCCACCCAGAGTGACTGTAGAAGCTACATGATCTGAGATGAGCTGGGACTGCCCAAGGAGGGGTGGAATCAGAAGAGCCCAACTTTCTGATTTGCCCCATTGTCACACCCATTTCCTAGTCAATGAACCCTAACACAACATGCAAAAGACATCACACTACAAATGGCAATGGGAAAAAAATACAAGCCAACACCATGTATAGAGAATAAAAATGGCAGCTCTGATGACCCAAAAAGCACCAACCACCTATTCAGCCTTTCAGATAAGGACTTTAGAGAAGAAATATGGAGTCTCCTCATAGAACTCAAAGAAAGCATGGAACCAGCTGAATGAACCATAAATAAGAATCAAGAAGATATAAAACAGAAATGAAAAACTGCAAACTGAGATAAAAGGACTGAAAAACGTGGTAGGCAAAATGAAAACCACACAGACAGGTCTCTCCAACAAAGTAACAGAAGCTGAGGACCAAATCAGTGAGCTGGAAGATGAGGTGCATAACAACTTCAATCAATGAAAGAAAAGAGCCTTAAAACAAATGATCAGACAATAGAAAATTCCTCAAAGAATGTGAACAAATGAAAATAGAAGTATTTGATAACTCAACAGAAACAACATAAGGATCATTGGAGTCCAGGACGTAAATCTCCAGGAAGAATCAACAGTCAAGAAAATCATTACAGAGAAACTTCCAGAGCTAAAGAGTGCAAACAACCAAATTCTGCAAGCCTAAAGAGTACCAGCTAAAAGAGATCCCAAAAAAGCATCCCAAGACACACCTAATTACAACGATGAATCCCACTGATAGGGATAGAATACTGAAAGCAGCAAGATAAAAAAGGGAAATTATATTCAAAGGAGCATCTTTAAGATTTACAGCAGATGTGTCATAAGAAACCCTCAAGGCCAGAAGACAGTGGTGGATATAGTGACAAAACTCAATGAAATGAATACTTTGCCTAAAATACTGCACCCAGGCAGACTCATTTTCAGGTTTGAAAGAAGTATACATAGCTTCATGGATAAACAACAGCTCAGAAACTTTACAGACTCAAAACCAGCCTTTAAAGAAAACAAAAAGGTCCACTTTAAGACAAGTCAAATGAACGGACACACCAAACTTCTACACAATGATCATGGGACACCAAAACCCATGATAATTATCTCTCTCAATATCAATGGACTAAATTCACTGGTTAAGAGACACAGAGTGGTAAAATGGATCATAAAGCTAAATACAACATTCTGCTGCCTACAAAACACACATCTGAATAATCAGAACAAACATAGACTCAAAATCAAAAGGTGAGAGAACTATCATCCAAGCAAACAACTCCTTTAAAAAGCTGGAGTGGCCATATTAATATCAGATGACACAAACTTTAGGCTCAGAAAAGTTATAAGGGACAAAGATGAACATTTCGTAATCATCATCCTAAACATATATGTACCCAATGACAGACCAGCAAAATATTTAAAAAGATATTGACAAATTTAAAAGACTTTGGTAGCAACACAATAATAGTGGGAGACCACTACACCACCCCATCACCCCTTGATAAGTAAAGCAGGATGAAATCTAACAAGAATATACTAGCTCTAAAAGGAGAAATGGAAGAAATATATATAATGTATAATATATATGGCACTCCATCCCCCAATAAATGAATACACATTTTTCTTCTGCAATGCACATGGGTCATTCTCCAGGACAGACCTAGCCCATAAAATATGTCTCTATAAAATTAAGAGGATAGAACTACCTTCTCAGATCACAAGGCACTGGAATTAGAACTGAACTACAAAGGGACATAGAGAAAAAAACTTTAACACCTGAAAATTAAACAGCTCAATACTGAACAACAAATGGGTTAGAAATGAAATCAAAAGTGCTTGAAACAAATGCCAATGAAAACACAAATTATCAGAATTTGTGGGACACAACAAAAGCAGTACAAAGAGGAAAATTTATAGCTTTGCAAGCACACATCAGGAAGAAAGAAGGAGCCTACATAAATAACTCATTGACACAGCTTATAAATTTAGAAAATAATCAATAAAATGAACCCAAAAAAGGTAGGCAGAAGGAAATAACAACGTTTAGAGCAGAAATCAATGAAGTGGAAATCCAAAAATCATCCTAAAAGATTAACAAAAGCAAAAGTTTTTTCTTTGATAAAATAAACAAGATTGTTAAACCACTAGCAAAACTCACAAAGAAAGGGAGAAAGAAATTTAATAATCCAGTTTAGAAATGAAAAGGGGAGATAACTACAGATAGTACAGAGATTCAAAGGGTAATTAGAGACTACTTTGAGAAACTCTATGCCACAAAACATGAGAACCTGGAAGAAATGAGTAAATTCTTGGACTCTTATAATCTTCCACAATTAAACCAGGATGATCTAACAGGGGTTCTCAAACTTTTTAAACAGGGGGCCAGTTCACAGTCCCTCAGGCCATTGGAGGGTCTGACTATAGTAAAAACAAAACTTATGAACGAATTCTTATGCATACTGCATATATCTTATTTTGCAATGAAGAAACAAAACAGATACAAATACTATATGTGGCCCGTGGGCCATAGTTTGAAGACCACTGATCTAGCGTATCTAAATATACCCATCACTATTGAGGAAATTAAAACCGTAATCAAAAGTCTGCCCCCAAACAAAAGCCCAGGCCCAGATGGATTCACTAACAAATTCTTTCAAACCTTTTAAGAGTACATGCTACCAACACTCTTCAGGCTTTTTCAGAGAATTAAAGAAGCAGAAACACTCCCAAATAGTTTTTATGCAGCTAACATCACCTTGATACCAAAACCAGACAGAAATGCTGCCAAAAAAAGAAAATTACAGAACAATATCCCTGATGAACACAGATGCAAAAACCCTCAACAAAATCCTGGTAAATAGGATTCAATGCCTCATCAAGAAGGTCATACACCATGACCTAGTAGGTTTCATTTCAGGAATGCAAGGATGGTTTAACATAGGTAAATCAATCAACATAATATACCATATCAACCAAAAGAAAATAAAAACCATACATTCATATTAATAGATGCATAGAAAGCATTTGATAAAGTCCAATACCCATTCATAAAAAAACTCTCAGCAAGATGAGAATGCAAGAAACTTTTCTCAATATAGTCAAGGCTACCACAAACCAATAAAAAGTATTATTCTCAATGGGGATAAACTAAAAGCCTTTCTTCTGAAATCTGGTACAAGAAAAAGCTACCCCCTATCACCACTCCTATTCAAATAGTACTTGAAGTATTTGCCATAGCAATTAGGCAAGAAAAAAAGATATCAAGGGCTGGAGAGATAACATGGAGATAAAGCGTTTGCCTTACATGCAGAAGAATGGTGGTTTGAATCCCAGCATCCCATATGGTCCCCCGAGCCTACCGAGGGTGATTTCTGAGCATAGAGCCAGCAATAGCTCCTGAGCACTGCTGGGTATGACCCAAAAACCAAAGAGAGAGAGAGAGAGAGAGAGAGAGAGAGAGAGAGAGAGAGAGAGAGAGAGAGAGAGATCAAGAGAGAGATATCAAGAGCATCCAGGTAGGAAAGGAAGAAGTCTAGCTTTCACTGTTTGAAGATGACATGATACTATATTTAGAAAACCCTAAAGACTACCTAAAAGCTTCTAGAAACAATAAATTTATATGGCAAAGTGGCAGGCTACCAAATTAACATGCATAAGTCAAGGCCTTCTTATACACAAATAATGATAGAAAAAAAAATGGACATTTAAAAACAAACAATACAGTTCACATTAGTGTCACACAAACTCAAATACGTTGAAGTCAACTTAACTAAAGAGGTGAAGGACTTATACAAAGAAAGCTACAATATACTGACTCAAGAAATAAAAGAGGACTCAAGGAAATAGAGACATATACTCTGTTCATGAAGTGGGAGGATTAACATCATTATAATTGCAATACTCCCCAAAGCACTGCACAGATTTAATGTAATTCCTCTAAGAAAACCATGACATCTTTCAAAGAAGTGGATCAAATATTTCTGAAATTCATTTGGAACAATAAATTCCCATACATAGCGAAAGCAACCCTTAGGAAAAAGAAGATGGGAGACATCACTTTCCTCACCTTTAAATTGTACTACAAAGCAATAGTAATTAAAACATCATGGTATTGGAATAAAGGCAGACCCTTAGATGAATGGAATAGGCTGGAGTATTCAGAGAATGTTCCCCAGAATACAATAAATTAATCTCTGACAAAGGGGCAAGAGACACAAAATGGAGCAAGGAAATTCTCTTTAACAAGTGATGCTGGGACAAATGGTCAGCCACATGCAAAAAAGCAAACTCAGACTGCGATCTAACATCATGCACAAAGATCTAATCCAAATGGATTAAAGACCTTGATATCAGATTCACAGCCATCAAGTATCTAGATGTAGGTAAAACACTATGACATTGAGACTAAAGGCATCTTCAAACACTGTCCAAACAAGTGGAAGCAGAGATAAACAAATTGAACTATATTAAGCTGAGAAGCTTCTGTACCTCAAAGGCAATGGTGACTAGTATACAAAGGCTACCCACAGAATGGGAGAAACTATTTACCCAATACCCATCAGATAAGGGGCTTATATTTAAGATATACAAGGTACTGACAGAACCTAACAAGGAAAATAAACATCTAATCTCATCAAAAATGGGGAGAAGAAATGAAAGACACTTCTTTAAATAAGAAATACAAATGGCCAAAAGACATAGAAAAATACACTCCACATCACTAAGCATTCAAAGAGATGCAAATCAAAACAACAATGAGGTAGCATCTCATGCCACAGAGACTGGCACATATCACAAAGAATAAGAACAATCAGTGCTGTCAGGGGTATGGGAAGATAGGAACTCTGATTCACTGCCCTCTAGTCCAGCCTTTATGAAAAACAATATGGAGATTCCTTAAAAAAAATTGGAAATTATCGGTTGTGGCCCCAAAATCCAAAAAATTAAAATAAAATGGAAATTGAGCTCCCATATGATCCAGTCATAGCACTCCTAGTAACACAAAAACACAACACAAAACTACCTTCTGGGGCCGGAGAGATAGCATCCTATATGGTCCTCTGTGCCTGCCAAGGAGCAATTTCTGAGCACAGAGCCATGATTAACCCCTGAGCACTGCCAGGTGTAACCCCAAAACAAGCCAATCAACAAAAAAAAACCAAAATAAAACAAACAAACAAATAAAAAACCTTCTGCACATCTATATTCATTGCAGTGCTATTTACAATAGCCAGTATCTGGAAACAATCCAGATGTCCAACAACAGATGAGTGACTAAAGAAATTGTGGTACATATACACAATGGAATATTATGCAGCCATCAGGAAAAATGAAGTCATAAAATTTTCCTAGACATGGATGAACATGGAAACTATTATGCTGAATGAAATGTCAGATGGAGAGAGAAAGACACAGAATAGTCTCACTCATCTATGGAATTTAAGAAAACTAAAAAACATTATTATTGTAATAATACTCAGAGACAATAGAGATGAGGGCTAGAAGGTCTGGCCTACAGTGTAATGCTTATTACAAAGAGTGGTAAGGTCAGTTAAAGAAATAACTACACTGACAACTATCATGACAATGGAAGTGATGAGAGAAATAGAATGCCTTTCTCGAATATAGGTAGGGTTGGGGGAAGAAGAAAGTGGGGGGCGTTGGTGGTGATAATATTAGACTGTTGAAAGGGGGTGTCCTTTTTTATAATTGAAACCCAACTACAAACATGTTTATAATCATGATGCTTAAAGATATTAATTTAAAACAACAGAATAAAATAAAAGTGCCAAGTTAAAATGTAAAATAAAAATTTCATTGAATCACGAAAAAAAAAAAAAGGGTGTTCAGTCTCCTAATTTTTTTTTGGTGGTAGGGGGCCAATACCCAGCCTTGGTAAGAGGTCACTCCTTGCATGGGGTTCCAGGGATTGCATTCAGGTTGGCTATGTGTCAGACTAGCTCTTTGCCTGTAGTATTATCTCTCCAGTCTCAGTCTCCTAATTTTCGTGGGTCAGTGGTTTGCTTTCACAAAATTGGAGTTATAATAGGAACTCTCTCACCTTACAGGTAGGTAATGAGTAATAGGATAGACAGGAAATATCATGGTGGCACTATTTCCCTTAGTTCCTACACTAACTTTGACCTTTGGGTAAAAAAAACCACAATTGGCTTCTGTTTACTTTGGAGTCAATTGCTCTTGTTCTACAGAAAAAAATAGAGCATATAGAGTATGAGGGATCAAAAACAGGTTGGCCACATGCAAGGCAAGCACACTGTGTACTTCGGTCCCCTATGTTCCCATAATCTTTGAATGAGGCCACCTAGAGCTGGCAGATACTGCTCATTTCCCTCCTCCAGATTCTAGTTTGCTTTGGCCCTGAGCTGTAACAGCTATTGACACTGAGCAGTGACTTATTCTCCTTGGATTCTATGACCAACTGGGCCATTCATGGAGACCTACTGGGAGAATGGAAATGATTTGGTTTTGTTTGTTTTTGCTCTTTTGGGTCACACCTAGTGGCGCTCAGGGGTTATCTCTGGCTCAGAAATCGCTCCTGGCTTGGGGGACCATATGGGATGCCAGGGATCAAGCCTGTGTCCCTCCTGGATCAGCCATATGCAAGGCAAATGCCCTACCACTCCGGCCCCAAGAATGGAAAATGAACTTGAAGAGAGAGAGAGTCACAGCCCTGCCCCTCTAAAAAGTTTAATGATGAACTGAACTCTGCGTCCTTTCCCTTTCTTGGGCAGAGACTTCATAATCTGCTTTGTAGTGTGGTCATGATGCAGAAATGGCTTATAGCAAATAATTCCAAGCAAAACTTTGCTCTCCAAATGTTTGCTGCTAATATTCATCCCATATCGGTCACTTTTGAAAATCTTTGTAATAACTCAGTTTAGATTAAATAATATAAGATCAAAAGTCTGACTTGGGAGTCATTCATGTGATCTAATTTTCCCTTTTCTTTTATAAGTTTAGTTTCGAGCCATACCCAGTGGCACTCCAGGGTATTCCTGGCTCTGCACTCAGGAACCACTCCTGGCAGACTCAGGGACCATACGGGATACTGGATTATTCATAACAAGGCAAATGCCCTTCCTGCTCTCTATTGCTCTGGCCCACAATATAACCTGAGTTTTTATTCTAGCTTAGGCACCAACTTTTGATTGGTCTGTGATTTTTTTAATTTTTTGGCGGGGGGGGGGGGGGAGAAAATAACACCTGATTGGACTCAGGGCTTACTACTGGTGCTACACTCAGGGGTCACTCCTGCTGGAGCTCTGAGGACCATTGAAGTAGTGGGGATCACACCTGGATCTGGATCAGCTGCATATAGCTATATGCATTATATATATATATAAAACCAGCACCCTCAGACAAAACTTTGTGTGGGTACTTTGCTCCTATAGGAAGAAGCTACATCATCTAGAAATGATACTGAATTAGTTTCTCACCTACCTTTTTTATCTAATTAGGGAAAAATAATAATTTGGGAAGATGCATGCCTAAGAATTGATTCCAAAATGCCCCAACCAAAAACCTACATAGGCCCCAAGAACCATAGACTCAATAAGCAAACATGCTTCAGAGAATACCCAGTGCTCCAATTGATGGTTTCTAAGCTCCCTTCCAAATTCCTCACTATTCCAAAAACTCCATACCCTTCCTTGCATGAAGAAATAAAATAAAATTAAAAAAAAAAAAAAAGAGTTACTTGGCAGGACCTCACAATGTCAATTTTCATTTCTAACTTTGTGTGATGTTTCAGAGTTGATCCAGCTCCCAGGGAGAAGCAGTTGTCACCATGGCAACCTTCAGGCCACTGCAGTGAGAGGAATTAATGCCTACCCAGACCTGGGAATCATTGTGGTCTTTTCCTCTTGAATTCCGAGTGGTGGATGCCCGAATACAAATACCGAGTGGGCTGCAGCCAGCAAGGGAAGTGTGCAGCCGTCAACTGTCTGTGAGCCGATGCTTACATTTCAGACAAATTGAGGAGACTCTCAAAGGCATTAGCTTCGATCTTTTCCAGGGAATCACTCTGAGAAATTTCACTAGGGAGAGAGATAGATAGGTAGGGATATAGAGATAGATAGATATAGAGAGAGACAGAGTGAGAGAGAGACAGAGAGAGAAACATGAAAGACATAACTATGCCTGCATGCTAATAAACTTAGTGATAACCCAACCTTAGACAGTGTAAATGTGTTACTTAAAAAAATAGACTCCCCAAGTTGTGCTCACAGGAAGTACTAAAGTTTCACTTTATGAACACTGAGGGACATCCCCATTCCAGATGTAGCTAACACTTGAGTTTCAGTAGCTCCAATTGTGGTGACTGTGTTCTTGTTGATCTATAACTCAGGCACAGGTAAATTATAGGTCTTTTGAGGGAATATCCTCAAAGACCCTTGTTGTACAGCTGAGGAAACAGAAGTCCAAAGAAGAGAGAGGAAGTTTGTATCAAAAGGAAGGATCCTCAGTCCTCATAGGATCAAGATGGCTGGGTGTCCAACTCCGTCATGTGAGTGAGACTCTCAGTTGGATTAGATTCCTGGTTCCCAACTCTGAACCATCCCCTTCCTCAAATCCTTGCTGAAGGCAACTGCACAGTGGTTAAATTTATTTTGTTTTGTTTATTTTTTTTAATTTTTATTTTGATCATAGTGGCTTACATATCTTTCACATTAGTATTTTAGGTACATATTAACATTGAATCAGGGAATACCCACCACCAAATTTGTCCTCCCCTGTTTTGTTTATTTTTGTGTGTTTTGGCCAGCCATACTCTGGGGATACTCATGGCCCTGTGCTCAGGAATCACTCTTAGTAGGCTTGGGGACCATATGGGATGCTGGGGATTGAATCCAGGCTGCCCATATGCAAGACAAATGCCCTCCATGCTATGCTATCATTCTGGCCTTAGTCAGTAATTCTTGCATACAGTATCTTTCTTGTCTTGGAACTATTTCTTGAATCACTTTTTGCTCTGTGAACAAATTGAGGGTGTCCTTTGTTTACTTATGAGTTCTCCCTGGATTCCAACTGGCCAGCACAGATGGTGCAGTGTTGGATTACAGTGCGGGTAAATGGTAGAATTCATATATGAACTGATTTTTAAAAGAAGACCCCATAGTACAGGTTCCTACTTTTCCTACTGCCCCCTCTAGGCCTGATAGCAATGTCAGTCTTACCTTGAAGTCTTGACCCAAGCTACCATTTGATGCTTGTTGAGTGAAATTGTCTCCAGTTTCACTGGCACATTTCTGAGGTTGATGTTCACTGAAGGTTTCAGACTTGATGAGAGTTTTAGCTCACAGCCAGGCAGAATCTAACACCGTTAATGCCTTTTATGAGTAGCACAGTAAGGGATTGTCCCTGGTGTGATTCATCTTATTTTTTACCTAATGCTTCCTTATTTCACTGTGGCTGCTTTTCTTACTAGGTGGTCTTAATGCATTAAAAGTCATCCACAGGCAGTGTTTAAACTGAAGAGCCAGCAAGTCAGACCCAAACAAATGGACGTTTCTGTAATCTGCATAGCATTTCCTCCTTGTGCTCATTCTTCCAGAACTGCTCTTCATAGACCCATTCCTAACACCCCACAGGGGGTGCACAGAGCTGGGGTTGCCAGGACAGCATCCTTAGAGATGCTGATCAGCTTTGAGAGTCCAGGGCATTGTTAAGATTTGAGCTGCTCTTTGCAGACTCAATCCTCTGAAGCCCTTTGCCTCAGCCTAACAAGAAGGAAGCTGATGGGGGTACTGACCTTCTGAGAAAGGTTCTCTTCACAGATGGGGTCTCTTGCCCTAGAAGCTGAGGCCCAAGGACAAAGGCTAGAAGTAGAGCTCACATAAATGTAAGATCCCATTGCATTGTCGAATAATTTACACTTCTGATTAATGTCTTTTTTTATATCAGTACTGCTATATATATGGATTACGTTTTTGTGATACCTTGATAATATTATAGATATCAAGATATCTGACTTCTGAAATATTTCCCTCTCTGTGTGGGTGTTATCTAAAAATGTGGCACGAGGGGCTAGCTGAACTAGGAGAAGGAGAATTTTGATGATTAGAATTTACTTTTCCACTGGAGAAGTTTATCATCACTTATCAAAATGCATTCAACTCACTAAAGCAAGGTTTATTACCTGGGTTTTAATGACTCTTAAAAACTCATACCTTTTCTTCAAAGGTCCCTAGATATTATTATATTATAGAGATAAAAATACTAGATTTCCTAAGCACAATTTTCTCTCCTGAAAACTTTTCTTCTTTCAATTATGTTTTATTTTAGGAAAAAGAGAATTTATTCTAATTACAAAAAAGCTTTTTTATATGCCAGATCTTACTTACATTTTTACGATCTCGTTAAGCCCTCTGAAAGCTTGAGATGGAATTACTTTGATGGGGAGATAGGTGAGTGATCTGGAGGAATAAGAGGAAACAAAGAATTGAAAATTTAAGATTAGTGGGTCTGGAGAGAGAACTCATCTGCAGGCTGAGGGTTGGCTTAGCATATGGGCTTGGGTTGAGTCCTTGGCAGTACCAACCAAGCAATGTTGGGAGAGCCTCTAGAGAGCACAGAGTTGGGAGTACTCTCGGAAAACCTCTGGGGTGGCTTCAAAACAAATGAATTAACCCAAACAAGAAAAGTTGAGATTGGGTATCTTTTTAGTTAAAGAATAAAGTGTGTGTGTGCCTGTGTGTGTGTGTGTGTTTGAGAGTGAGAAAAATAAGAGAAAGAAAAGAAAAGAGAGAAAGTGAGTGTAAGCAAGGGAATAGAGAGAGAAACTACAGAGTTTTCAGCAACTGGCTTTTTAAGTTGAGGATTTTAGCTTAGATTAGTAAAGAGATGTGCTTCTGATTTATTTATTGATGGTCTCTCTCAAAGAGCATGTTTAATTTTGTAATTTTCATATGCTCAACTTGGAGAATAAACACCCCCAGGTTCAAGCCCTCACTCTTCCAAGTCCTGGCTGACTGAGCAGGTTATCTGAGTCCTGGGTTTAATTTCTACAGCCATGGAATGAAAGCAGTCTGTCTTAGTTCTCTGCACCACTGTCTGATTTGTCTAGATAATCCCTATGCAGGACAGATCTGGACACTGAGTAATTGTGGTCAGTGCACAATTCTAGAATAACAGTGTGTTCAGCTTGATTGGGAGGGTGGAAAAGAAGCTATCTTGGGGACAGTGAGATGACAAAGAGGTTTGGGGCACAGGGTTTGATTCTCACACTCCCTACACTGCCAGGGCCCCCCTGTGCCCCATAACTACAGCACACACAGCCTCAAGGGTCTGTAGTCTATCTAGGCCTCTTGAGGCTATGAGCAGTATCATGTGGCCACACCCAAGCTCTGGCCTGCCTGCTTGCTTTGCTCTGTAGCACTGAGAATGGACCCTAGGACTCACTGAACACTGCTTGGGACCCCCTGACCCCTCTCTCCAGAAAAGCTATTTTGGGTCAAGTGGAGGAGAAAGATTGGAAGGAAAATAGGTGGGAGAAGGAAGCCTTGCAGACCTTACACTGTGTTCCCCATCAACCCATTTCTGGTTCAGAATGATGGTTCATACAATTCAATCACATGGGAAATTCTTGCCAGTTGTGGAAATATCTATACTGCATTTTGTTTAAGTATAATCTAAATCAGAGGTCTCAAATTCAATTTAGCTGGGGGCCGCAGGAGGCAAAGTCGGGGTGGTCCTTGAGTGCTTGGTCAGTAGTAAACCTTGAACATTGGGGAGTGTGACCCAAACAACTAAAACAAAACAAAACAAAAAAAAGATTCCTCTAGGGCAGGGCTACAAAATGTATGGAGGGCCGCAAATGGCCGCAAGTTTGAGACTCCTGATCTAAATGTTCTCCATTGACGGGGGCGGGGGGGGGGCAGGCAGTATGTGGTTTTGGGCTCTATCCAGAAGTGTTCAGGGCTTACTCCTGGCTCTGCACTCATGGATCATTATTGGTGGGCTTATGCAAGGCAAGTGCCCAACCTGTTGTACTATTGTTCCAACTTCTCTAAGTGTTCTTGAATTGATTTGAAAGTTATACAGTAATAAGAATTGAGAAAAGAGTGAGTACCCAGCAACTATATAACCAGCAGAAATTAGTGTTGGAGGGTTAAGGGAAGCTTAAGAGGTTGAGTAACTTAGTTTTTACAATTTAAGAAATTTGATGCAGATTTTAAAAATATATGGGTTTCTTTGGATCACACCTAGCAATGGGCTTAGAGCATATTCCTGGCTCTGTACTCAGGGGTTATTTCTGGTGTGACTTGGGAAACCAGGCAGCAGAAGGTTGGATTCATCTTTTTGACCCATTTTGCCTCTCTGTGTCTTTTAATTGGTAAATTTAGTCCATTGACATTGAGGGAGATGATTGTCATAGGATTTAATGTCACCTTTGTAGATAAGTTTGCTGTGTTTGTTGGTCATTCTTGTCTTAGAGTAGACCTGTCAGTTTTTCCTTTAAGGCTGGTATATCATCTGTGAAGCCGTCAGGAGAGATGAAGGCATAAAATTTTCCTATACATGGATGTACATGGAATCTATCATGCTGAGTGAAAAAAGTCAGAGGGAGAGAGAGAGACACAGAATAGTCTCACTCATCTATGGATTTTAAGAAAAATAAAAGTCATCTTTGCAACAATCCTCAGAGACAATGAGAGGAGCACTGGAACTTCCAGCTCACTTCATGAAGCTCACCACAAAGAGTGGTGAGTGCAGTTATAGAAATAACTACACAGAGAATTACAATAATCATGTGAATGAATGAGGGAACTGGAAAACCTGTCTAGAGTACAGGTTGGGGTGGGGTGGGACGGAAGAAGATTTGGGACATTGGTGGTGGGAATGTTGCACTGGTGAAAGGGTATTCTTTACATGACTGAAACCTAATCACAATCATATATGTAATCAAGATGTTTAAATAAAGAAAAAAAGTTTCAAAAAAAAAAAAAAAAAAAGAAATCCAGGTAGAACGTATGCAATGCAAGTGCCTTTCACACCTCTGCAATCCACATTCAACCAGCATTGATTGATTCTACAGTGGTTCAAGTTTGAGTCCCAGAACAGGTAGAGAGGAGCATGGCTAGGACATTTTAGGGGGGGGGGGGGAATTAACATCAGAAATATGAGCATGAATGGTATGTTTGAAGAGGCTGAGTCTTGCTTTCCATGTGTCTAGAAAATAAAGGATGCCTTAATTACTAGGAAGAAACTCTGTTTTGAGTGACCTTTTTTTTTTTCTGCCTCAGAAGTAACTTTCTCTAGGTAGTGTGAGGTGTACGTGAGTCATGTAAACTGACTATCACTGTACTGTCTGCAGTGCTGAATGTGCAGGAGACATTTACCTTTGATGGCTGAGGAAAGTGGGCCACGGCATGCGAACCTGGGGGGAATTTGAGGGAGCATTGTAGAGGGATAAGCTGGATAACTTGCCCTCTCTGGAGAGAGG